>NC_142217.1:1209755-1234958 GCF_049639895.1 Pseudopodoces humilis
CACCCCTTAATGGGGTAAAATTTTACTAAATTGAAGAGTAATGTGTTGTAAAAGAATACAGTTTAGTAAAACAATACAGTTTAATAAAAAATTAAAATTTATATATATAATCTGATGGTAATTAAGTATGATTAAAGCATAAGCAAAACCGACCAGGGTATGGAGGCTTCCCACCCTGCCTCACCTTCAAAACAAAGCACTTCAGGCTAAACTTATATACTGTATGCTTATACATATTCATTAATGTTTCCTGTAAGTTTCCTCCTATTTCCGATTTTTCTGACTTTACATCACTTTTCTTCACGGCGCATGCCTCCCTTGTTGTTAGGGGGTCTTCAGTCTCTTTTGGCAAAGGCTTCTCCTCTTCCTCATTGTCCTTAGATAACCTTACAGGTTTGCACGTGTGTACTAAGCCTTGTGTTATGTTAGTCTACTAATTAGCCATATGTTTACTAATCTTTAGGCCCAATGCCTAAATTTGTTCTAATTCTGGTCCATCTCAAGGCCATTTTGGTCTTGAGACACCATTTATCTTCTAAACTACATCCTGTACCTTAATTTTGACATGTAACATCTGCAAAGGGGTACATCTGCTTTGTAACACTGATTCTTGATTGTTTCTAATAACTTTAATAACAGTTACAATTTAGTTAGCACGAACCAATTCCATTTATTACAACTGCAAATACTCCTTATATCCCTTTTTATTGGTCTCCATGCTAACAGCCTTGCTTTCCTCCTTGCTATGGATAAACTTGTATTTTCTCAATTTCTTCTTTTGCTAACTCAATTGTTTGGCCTGCAGATCAGCTGCTAAGCCCATCCGCATTCACCCCTTAGTCTTCAGAGGGAAACTGAGCACAGTGAGAATCTCCCAGTGTGCAAGAGGGTCCCTGTGTGCCAGCTGCAGCTGGGGCCTCAGCCATCTCCTCTCTCAACAGGTTCCCCTCTGCAGCTTCACAATTCCAGCCAAACACCTCCCTCAGGGACACCTGCACCACACATTTCACATCTCCATGCCCATACGTGATGTCCCTGTCACAGCTGCATTACCAGCTTGCTGCTGTGCAGATGCTGCCACCACCCAAAGCAAGGCCCTGTGTCCCTGAAGGGACCCGCCCTGCTCTGTGGCCTGGACTGAAGGTGGGTCCCTCCTGCCAGGGCAGGGCCCAGCACAGCTCTTCTGTTCCAATAAAGAGATGGAGCTCTCACCCCAGTGTCTGGTTGGTACCACCAGCAAAGCCCACACAGCACCAGCCCTGGCTGAGCTCCATGTCCAGGAGCAGGCAGGGCTGACCATGGTGTGGGCAGGCAGGAGCCAGGCAGGGGCTGCTGTGACCAGCAGTGGGGCACTGAGGGGCTGGGGGAGTCTGTGTTGAGCATCCCTGGGATGAGGGCACATTTCCTTCAGTGGCAACACCTGGGCCTGGACCTCCTCCAGTGCCATGCCCAGGAAAAGAGGCAACCGTAAAGAGCATCTCCTGGGACACTGCCTGACCAGCAATGTCAGCAGGCAAAACCAAGGTTTTTTTTAGCAATGACCCTTGGATGAAGTCAAATATTTACAGTCAGGGCAGTTCACTAGTACAGATGGGAGTACTTCCCTCTGGGAAGGGGCTCCTGTCACTTCACAGTCTCCATCCCCCCTGGGAACTGCAGAACTCCGGCCAGTCCCGCTCACCCCGCAGCCTTGTCCTGTCTGGGGGGGAGGAGGCTGAACCGGAGCCCTGTTACCTCTTCAAAAGCCAGAAACCAAAGAGAAAGAGAATTTCCCAGGCTTAAGATTTAAAGAGTGGTTTTCCCAAGTTGATGTCACATTTCAATGGTCAAAACTACTGTCAGTTCTCAGACATGGCCAGTTATTGGCCAGGAGAAAAAACTCCCATCAGCCTCCAGCAACCTTAACTTCTTTAGCTGTTTCTCATTTTTTCTTAAATGTCAATCTATCACACACCACAGCTGTGACATCTCCAGTAGCAGCCGGGGGTGCCCACAGTGTGGGCAGGCAGGAGCCAGGCAGGGGCTGCCGTGACCAGCGCTGGGGCCCCGAGGGGCTGGGGGAGCCCATGCTGAGCGTCCCTGGGCTGTGAGGGCACATTTCCTTCAGTGGCATCACCTGGGCCTGCACCTCATCAGGCACACAGGGAAAATTTGGGCTCTCTCCTAAGGTGTGCAGGGATCCCCCATGAGGAGTGAAGTGGGGTTAAATTGAGAGGGTTTTTTACTCTTCTCAGCACAGTAAAGGGGACACTCTTGGCCGAGATTTTGCAGAGCTGGGAGGAAGCCTCTTGTGAGCCCTTGGGCCCGGCCTGTGGGCACAGCGGGCAGGTGGAGCCCATCCCTTGAGGCCAGTCCAGGCTGCTCGGGCCGGGCCGGGCCGGGCCAGGTGAGGGCCCCGGCAGGGAAGGGCCATGGCCGTGGGCTCTGATGAGGCTGCTGAGCTTCACCCTGGCCCTGTGCTGCAGCCAAACACACATTTACAGCCACAGCCATTCTCTGGGGAACAGGAGGCACCCGAGGCTATAACTGAGGCTGTGGCTTCTCACCCTGAAGGGAGCCTGGCTCTGTTGGTTCAGAGGGCACAGCTCAGATCCCAGTTCCCTTTGTAAAGCTGCTGGGGAAATGTTGAGGGGCAGAGAGTTCCAACCCTTCTCACTGGGAAGTGTGGCTGACATTGTGTTTTTTTTTAAATTTTTGCCCTCTAAATTTGTGTCATGCCAAAGGGTTAAGTTTACTTGCTCTCAGTAAGCCCCTTTTCTTCTTGGTGCTGTTGTAAATGAAATTAAAATCAGACAACTAGATCAATAGAGTTAATAGCAATTAAATAACAAGGAAAAAAGTATACAATTTAGTGAATTGAATACAAGGATACAATTTAATAAAATAATACTATTTAGTGGATTGAATAGAAATTTGGTATAAAAGGAAAACAATTCAGTAAAAGAGTACAATTTAGTGAATATCTTCATATGTATATATATGAATATAATTTGCCAGTAATTGAGTATGATTAAAGCATAAGCAAAACTGACCGGGGTATGGGCAGGACTTCTCACCCTGCCTCATGTACCAAAACAAAGTAATTCAAACTAAACTTATATACTGTATGCTTACACATATTCATTCATGTTTCCCCTAAGTCTCTTCCTATTTTTGATTCTTTAATTTTACATCACTATTCTTCATGGCGCAAGCCTCACTTGTTGCTAGGGGGTCTTCAGTCCCCTTTCGGTGGTATTTTGGATGAAGGCTTACACTCATCCTCCTTGTCCTCTGGATAACCTTACAGGTTTTGCATGTGTACTAAGTGTTGTGTTATGTAAGTGAGCATTCTGCTCCACTAATTAGTCTTACACTTCATAATTTTCTGGCCCTATGCCTAAAGTCATTCCAACTTTATCCATCTCATGATCAGTTTTCTCTTGAGACATTACTAATCTCAAAACTACATCCTCTATCTTAATTTTAACATGTAACATCTGTAAAGGGGTACATCTGCTTTGTAACACTAATTCCCTTGATTGCTTCTAATAATAACTAATTACAAATAATAACTTTCTAAACAGTTACAATTTAGTTAACACGAATCATTTCCATTTATCACAAGGGGATTCACAGAGCTCATCCTGATGGATGAGGAAAAGGGAGTGGGAACTCAGCAGTGAGGAGAGCTGAGGGCTGGAGAGCAGCTCTGAATGACACTAAACTCCTGCCGGACCTCTGAAACATTGCTGTTCTTCAGCCATTGTCAGGATGAGTCCCTGAGCCTGGGGCTTGGCCTTCCTCGTGGTGAGGGGCATCAAGGAAGGCTGATACACCTACTGATACAGAGCTGGGGAAAAAATGCCCTGGCCATGGCTTACAAGGTGAGTTATGCCAAAGTTAGAGCTCTGTGGGAAATCTCTATCCATCCCTATCCTTTTAATATATCTCTACGTGGGGGTGTGCATGGATTTGTCTTGTATGGAAAGGAAGGAGTGTGCAAACAACGTGACTGACACTTTCACTCTCTGTGTTCATTCCATACTCATGGGTACCAAGATATTATGGAAACCTTTGCAAGGACAGACCTTCTGTCCATGGATACAGAGACATCCAAGAGCCCCTGGCACAGACAGACCCTTCTGTCCATGGATACAGAGACATCCAAGAGCCCCTGGCACAGACAGACATTGCTGCTCTTCAGCCACTGACAGGATGAGTCCCTGAGACTGGGGCTTGGCCTTCCTTGCGGAGAGGGGCATCAAGGAAGGCTGCAGTGTGATGGAGACTGTGATGGGCTGGGAACTCACTGGGGGAAAGGAGGGAGCAGTTGTGAAGTAAAAGGCAGGTGTGGGGACACAACTGTTCAGAGAAGGGCTGAGCTACAGCTTGAGCAAGATGAAAAATGTCATTTGGGGTCATCCCAGATGGATTTCATTTCAGAAGTTATGGAACAAGTTTAATTTTTGGGGGGTGTCATGTTTTCCCTTGGAGGTGGACACTCTGCAGACTTGAGCTGCATTGCCAAAATGCTCAAGTCTCTGCTGCAGGTCACACCGTTTCTTCTTTGGCTGATCCCGGCCCGGTGCTGAGCCCAGCAGAGCCCTGGCAGAGCCCAGAGCAGCCTCAGCATCCGCAGAGCCCGGCTGCAAGGAGAGAAACCAGAAAACCGCCCGTCAGCTGAAGGCTCCTGTCCCCTTGTCCCAGCCAGCCGCGGTGCCCAGGCCATGCTGGCCGTGCTCAGAGCTGGGCCCAAAGCTGCCCATCACTGCTGCCTTTGGGAGCAGAGCAGGAGGGCAGGACATGTGCCCAGCCTGCAGCCAGCCACGGCAGATCCAGCCCCTCAGCAGCTGCCCAGAGCGGGATGCTCCTGTGCCCGCTGCCATCTCCCAAAAGCTCTTGTCCCACCCATGCCAAGGAGATGAGGACCCACCTCACACCATCCGCTGCCAGAAGAAAAGCTGGTCCCAAACGATGTCCTCAGTCTTCTCCAAGGGCACGGCCCATCCACGCCACAGCTGGTCCCAAGCACTTCCTGATCCAGACTGGACCCCACCTAGAACGCTTCCTTTAGAAAAACAAACAACAAATTAATGAAAATAGGTTACAGACAAAAAAGGGGAAACAAGAAAAATGGTAAAAAATCTTATGTCTGTCAGGAGCTTGAGGAAGGCCCAACCCCTACATTCTAGGGAAAAACCCACCCACGGGTGAGGGAAGCCCATGCTTTCTCCCTTCCCCCCTGCACTGTCCCCCAAAATCACGGTGATCCCAAAGCAAAGCAGGGGAGTGGAGCAGCCCAAGCCCTTCCTTGCCTGCACAGCAAAGCAGCCGTGCTCAGGTTCTGGAGTCCCACCTGTGCTCCTGCCATGGGGGTTTGTTTGTGTCGGGCTGGCTGCCCCAGCCCCAGCCCGGGGCACGGTGGGTGCTGGGGGCTGTTGGCAGGGCCAGGATCCCACTCCCATTTCGTAACCACCCCAGCCCACGTCCCCAGCCCTGCCAAAAACCAGCTGGGCAGCCACTGAGGAATCAGTTGCATCTGCCCCAGCAAAGGGGAAAACCTTTGGTTCCCGGCCAATGCACAAATCTGGGAGCATCCCCTGGGTCTGGACTTACCTGAAAATTCTCTGTGGAGCCTGGCTTTGAAGAAGGTGCCAGAATCAAAGTCCATCATCGCCAGCTCCCGCTGGCCAGGTGGAGGAAGAGGTTGTCATCCTTGCTGCTGTCCTCCATGTCTCCAGCAGCAGCAGCAGCCCCACCTGGTACAGCTTCTCCAGGGGCTCCTTCTTCCCTGGGGTGACACCAGGCTGTCAGGGTTCTGCCCAGGGCCCGGCTGTCAGTGAAGCAGGACAAGCAAAACCAGCTCAGATGGTGCCCACCAGTGCTGGGCAGAGCAGCTCAGCTCCAGCACAAGGGCTGTGTGTTCCCATTTGATGAGCCCAGTGCAGTGACACAGGCAGGACAAAAAAGTCTGGGTTTCTTTGCTGCTGATTGCCAGGGCATGTGTGGAGCTGTAACTTACCAGGTCCCTGCATCACTGTGCCTGTGGCTCTCTCCCTTCTTCTAGGCCTGATGAATATCCTGCACCCAGGGATCACAGGACAGGTCTTCTAATGAGGGCCTGTCCAAGGAGTTCAGGGATAAACACCACCTGATCAGGATTTGGCAGTCTGGGGAGAGAAACCACAAACCACTGGTCAGTTGGAGAAGGCTCCTGTCTGCTTTGCCCCACTATTCCCGTGCCCAGGCCATGCTGGATGTGCTCAGATCTGGGCCTAAACTTTCCCATCAATTCTTTGTTTTGGGGGAGAGCAGGAGAGCAGGACATGTGCCACCTCCTCAGCAGCTGCCAGAGCGGGATGCTCACGAGCCCGCTGCTGTCTCCCAACACTGGTGTTCCCCCCGTGCCCAGAGATGAGGATCCACCTTGGGAGAGCCGTTGTGGCAGCGGGAGCTGGCCCCATCTGATGTTCCTGCCCCTCCTGAAAGGGTGCTCCCCGCAGACCATCTCGTGCAGCAGGATGCCCAGGGTCCAGACGGTCGCTGCCTCGCCATGGTACCACCCAAAGTCGTTCCATTCCGGGGGGCTGTATGACGGTGTTCCTATGGAATATGGATGGAGCTCATCAGGGGGATGCTGCTGCTCCCAGAGCCTGACCCCAGCATCCCTGGGCATGTGGGGGCTGCCCCAGTGGCACACAGGGTGACCTGCTGCCCTCTCGCCAGCACCTGGGACTTGGGTACAAACCCAGGGTTGGAAAAGAAGCCACTGGTGTTGGAAGAGTGCAGCTGAAACCCTGGCAAGGCCTGACCATGACACACAAAGGGAAATACCCACTCAGTGCTGGGGAAAAACCATACCCACATCCTCCCTGCTGGCATTGCCCAAAAAATATCTTGAACCAAAGCAAACCAGGTGAGCAGAGCAGTCCAAGCCCGTTCTCACCTGCACACCAAACCAGCTGGTGCACAGGTCCTGGCTCCCCCTCTCTGCTACCTCAACCATGGGGGTTTTGTCAGGCTGGCTGCCCCAGCCCCAGCCCCAGTCCTGGGAGAATCCCTGCTGCCACACCCAGGTTGGGCCAGGAGATGCCAGGACCGGGAGCCTGCCCCTGTGTGGGCTCACCTGCAAATTGAGTGTAGGCTGTGTCCTGCAGGTAGGTGCCACAGCCAAAGTCGATCAGTTTTGCCTCGCCGGTGTCCAGGTCTACCAAGATGTTCTCCGGTTTTATATCTCTGTGCAGGACCCCGCAGCTGGTGCAGTGCCGCACGGCCGCCAGCACCTGCTGGAACAGCTCCCGCGCCTCTTCCTCGGACAGGAACCTCCGTGCCCGAATGAAACGCCGCAGGTCCTGACACCGCTCCGGGCGCTCCAGCACCATCACGATGGTGTTGGGGAGCTCAAACCATTCCAGCAGCTGCACCACACCGGGGAAGCCTGTGGACACCTTGTCCAGCAGCACTATCTCCAGTGGTGCGCTGGTGCCGTCGGGCTGCGGGAGGAGCACGGTGCCGTCAGTGGGGCTGAGGCCGTGCCAGGGCTCGGGAAGCCCTCAGCCAGCCCGGGATGCTCTGTGCCCTCCGCTGGCCCCATGCCCGCTCTCCCTCCAGGTGTCCTGGTGGCTCCCACCCTGCCGGGCCCCGGCTCATCCCCGCCCGGCACGCCCCGGCTTCTGCCGCTGGCCCCGCTCACTCACCAGCTCGCCCCAGTGCCGGACGCGGTTCCGTGGCACCTTTTTGATGGCCACCTGTAAGCCAAAGGGAACAGCGAATTCAGCTCACCGCCCACCGTGTCCAGCCCCATCCTACTCCTCCGCCCCCTCCTCCTCCTCCTCCTCCGCCCCCTCCTCGTCCTCCGCCCGCCGCCGGCCCCTCTGCTCACCGGGAGTCCGTCCGAGAGTCGCGTGGCCGCAAAAACTCTGCCAAAGCCGCCGCGCCCCAGCAGTGAACCCACTCGGTACCGCTGCTGCAGGGCCTCCTGCGCCTTCCCTGGGGAAGAGACGCGGCCGTCAGTGCTCGGCCCGGGGCCAGGAACGGCCCCCGAGCGCTCCCCGACCTCCCCGGGCCGGGCATCCGCAGGCGTTCCCTCATTGGAACGCGACAGCGGCGGAGCTCGGGCCGGGGAAGCCGCAGCGGAGGCGGCGGCAGCGGCCGCACCGCCTGTGTCCTCCGCGGGCCCCGGGAGGAGCTGGGGCCGGGGCCGGGGTCGAAGGCAGGGCCGGGGTCGGGGTCGGGGCCGGGGCCGGGCCAGGCGGAGCCAAAGGGCAGCGATACCGCCCCAGCCCCAGGCAATGATGCCCGCCCAGCAGCGCCAGCGCCAGCACAGCCAGAGCTGGGCGGAGGCGAGACCGCGGAGGGACGGCCGGGGACGGGGACGGGGACGGGGACGGGGACGGGGACGGGGACGGGGCCGGGGCAGCCCCGCCCGGGGCCGGGGGCGGACCGGGGGCATGGCCCGGGTGGGCACGGGGAGAGGGAACCTGGAAGAGGAGGGGACACCGGGAAAGGGCGACGGGGATGGGGTGCGGGACAGTGGGAGAGGGAGAGGAAAATCGACGGAGTAAAGAAATTCGCTTTTTGTCTCCTTCCACTGCTGCTGCTGCCGCCGCTGCCGCCGCTGCCGCTGCAACTGAAGCACCGGGACCGTTTGTCCCCGTGTCCGTTTGTCCGTTGCCCGCTCGGCCCCGCCCCGAGCCCCGCGCTCCCCGGGCAGCCCCTGAGCCTGGCCAAACACGGGAACTTTGCCCTGTTGAGGCAAGAGCCAGAGTCTGGACTCCTGCACACGGGCACAGCAATGCCCTTGGCTGCTGCTGTGCCTTGTCCCTGCTGAGGGTCAGACACCGTCTGAGCACATTCCCTGAATGCAGAATTTGTACCTGAGCCAAGCACTGCACTTGTGTCTCCAGCATTGCTTTCCAAGTAAAACAGGGGAAGGCAAACTGGGTATAGCTCATGGTATTTTACAGTGTCTAAAACTTGCCAAGTCTCAGATCTTAGAGGTGAGAGCCATTTGGAATGAATGGGATGGAGAAACAGTGCAAGATGGAAAAGGGGAACATAAAAATAAATAGAGGAAAATAGAGGAAAACATATTGGTTGTTTCTTTTGATTTTATTTTCATTTCTTAAAAAAGCTGTTTCAATTTTCCCAGAATCTTCTCCCCAGTCCCGTCTGTTCTTTCCAAAAACCTGTCCTGGGGAACGCGGCGCAGCTCCTGTCACAAGATGTGCCCCCAGCTGCAGCTTCTCTTGGCTTCCCACACTGTGAGTGCAGCACAACTCTTGCAGCAAAGCAGGACAAATATTTGAAGAACTTGACAACTTGTTCTTTCTTTTCCTTGTGCACTGGGGAGTTGTGCCATTGGTGAGGTTTTCATTGTTCCTCTTCTACCCAAAGAAAACATGATGGGCTACCAGGAATTGTTGGGGAATACAAGCCTGGCTGAATGTGGAGAAAGAATCTGCAGAGCCTGCAGCCAGCAGTGGAGAGCTCATCATTCCAACAGCCCCATGGACATCTTGAAAGTGATCTGGAACATGAAGATGGGCTGACAGAGGGAGTTTGTTTCTGTGTTCAGTTGAGATGATTCTACATCTCTTGCAGTGGTAGAAATCAAGAGCACAATCAGTTGATGATAAGCACCAGAACATGATAAGCTGGACCTCTCAGTGGATGAGAGAAAGAATGTGAAAAGGAGAAATGCAGGGAATGACTTGGTGAACTTTGTGTGTAAGAAGGGTCATTTTTTCTTAATAATTCCCAATTCATTCCCTTTGCTTTTATCCTTTTAACAAGGCCAATTGCATCTCAGATTCCCCAGGAAATGGGAACCCTGAGCTTGTGGAGCTGCCTGAAAGTTGCCCTGTTCCTTTTTCTTCTGCTGCTCAGAAGAAACAATGAAGCGAGTTGGGAAGTTCTGGTTTTTCTTTCTCCTGGTGGATTTTTTCATTTTATTTGCCACTGCAGAGGCAATTTCTGTGATGGCCTCTGTCAGTTGATTCTATTTCAGCAGCAGCAGCAGCAACAGGGCTGTGTTTGAGCACTGCAAATGTGACCTGTGTGGCTTTAATTCCCCTCAACTTAGTGCTCAGGGACTTGGGAGCATTTTGATCTCTACTGATCATGATGCCTGAAACAAAAATCCTGAGTTCCCTGTGACCAAAGCACAGTGGGTAGCACTGATTGAAAGAGGCAATTGCAGTTGTACTGCTAAAATTCCAGTGGAAAGCAGAAGAGGGGCAAGAGCAGCCGGGATCTACAATTGCCAAGGCCAAGGCACCAACAGCCTCCTGCTGTCACCTCAGGGTGAGTAAAACAGGGCTGAAAACAGCACTGGAACCCGATCCTTTCTTCCTCTGAGGGCTGGCTGAGGGCAGCAGAGCCGGGCCCTGAGGAATCAGGGCTGTTTGTGGGGGATTGTTGCTGTAGCCCAGAATTGCCCTGGCAAAAGCCCTGGGAAGCCGAGGCAGGAGCAGGTGGGAAGGGCCGGCGCTGCTGCTGCTCCTGGCCGGGAGCCCCGGCCGGGCCGGGCCGGCGCCCGCTGCGCTGCGGCTGCTGCTGCTGCCAGAGCCGGGCGGGACTCGGGGACAGGGAATGGACACGGGGGAACAGCAAAGGCCTTGGGGGCTGCAGGGATGTTGGTGCTGGGGCTGGAGCCAGCACAGAGCTTCAGCCCGCAATGAACCCCGAGGGAAACGCTGGGGAAAGGCTCCATTCAGCCTTTCTTTACTCGGCGCTGTGAAGGGACCGAAATAAAAGGAGAACGAGCAGGGCCCGACCCCTTCTCCTTTGGGAGGAGCCCCGCGCCTGGGGCTGTGAGGGGATGTGAGAGACCATGAAGGGCTTTGAGAGGCCATGAGAGGTTCTATGGGGCCAAGAGAGGTTCTGTGGAGCCAAGAGAGGTTCTATGGGGCAATGGGAGATTCTATAGGGCCATGAGGGGCTGTGAGGGGCCATGAGGAGCCTCAGCCCTGGCAGGAGGGAGTCCCACCATGTCCCCAGGGCAGGGCAGCCGTGAGGGGCCGCGAGTGCAGACCTGGCACCAGAGCGGGCTTGGGGCCCCTCTGGGAGGGGATGAGACATTTCCCCAGCTCCAAACCACACTAAACCCACAATTAAAAGGATTTTTCATCTTTAGAATCCACTGGCAACTTGGAATTGACTGTACAGTTTAATCCTGGTGGGAAAAGCAAGGGAATTTTCCCTGTGAGAGACATCCAGCCATTTTTATTCATGTCTAAGGTTTAAAAGTCTTAACAATGAAAAGTAATACTAATAAATAATAATAAAAACAAGAACAAGAAATAAAGCCCTGAATCCCAATACCCAGCTCAGAAACATGTTTTTGTTTGTAGTAATAGATTAGTCCTAAAGAAATAAATGAAAGAGATTTAATTTGTAATTCAGACAAAAGATGTTTCATTATTTTCCAAGGTTCTGGTCCCCTTGCACCAGGGTCATTTCCTTTACTCACCCACTTTCTAATAGGTAGAAGGGAGTTAAGCACACTGGAAAAGACAACAGCTCCTGTTTCAAAGGGAAGCAGCCACCACTCCAGGGAACCTGAATTGCCCCCAGGCACGTGTGTGCACTTGAAGGGTGAGCGGGTGTTGGGGACAGAGATCTCAAACTCCTTCTAAGGCTGTGAGAAACCCACAAGTGGCAAAGTATCATTGTGGGTCAGCTCCTGCTGAAATTCCATTCCCCCACACCCTCCAAATGGGCAGGCAGGGCTGGGCTCTGGCAGGGTTCAGTTTTGAGTGCCTTGTGCTCCCTGGCATGGAAGTGATCCTATGAACTCTGGTACTGATGGACTGTGGAATGACTGCTGAAGGAGGAGAGGGAATCTCAGGAGACAGGAAAGTCTCTTCTTCTCCCTTCTCCCTGCAGATCCCCCTCTCCAAAGAGAAATGCCTGTGCTGGGTTTCCATGGGACCCCTTCCCTCAGCCCAGTGTCTGACCCACTGTGTGCTCTGAAGGAGTCAAAGCCTGAGGATCCCTTGAGCAATAGGTTTTGCCCTCTGAGGATCCTTTGTGCTCCTTGGTGACCCAGGAGAACCTTCCAGGCGGTTTTTGGGGGAACTGCTGCTGTGATGTCACAGGAACGTTGCCGTGTCCTTGTGGTGTTCCCGTTGCTGTGGGGCACAGAGGCCTCAGTGTCAGAGCGGCTCTGGGCACCTGCTCATTGCCTGAGGATCCTCCTGCCCGAGGCATTCTCAGCAGCCAGCCCAGCCCCTGACGGGTGTCCTTCTGTCCTTGCAGGGGGGACAGACAGTCTGCAGACGTGTGCAGCACAGCCAAAATGATCCAGCAAGTGGTTGCTGCAGTTTGCACTCTGGACTCTGTGGCTTCTGATGGGTATTTTTTAACCCACTGGGCCCCTAAGTCGAGGATTTCCCCAGGTGCACCATATGTGCCTTTGGGATTGCTCTGGGCTTTCTGTTCTTCCTTTGGAACAGAGGTGATTTTGAATGAAAATTGCCATTAAGATGCCATTTATTTGGGAAAGCTCCTGCCAACAACTTCTTAAAAAAGGGGTTGTTTGTAGCCAGCAGGGTGTGCACAGCATTTGGAATGGAGCCTGGGGGGGATCTGTTCCCCAAGAGGAGAGTCTGTGGCAGTGGAGCCTGGCACTCCCTCCATTTGCTCACCCAGCCAAAAACTGGACACAGCCTTGTATTTTGTGCTGTTCTCTTGCTTGCTCTGTGATCCAAAAGGACTGTGGCTCCAGGAGGGAAGTTGTGAAAGCAAAATGCTCTCTTGGCATTGACTTGTTGTGTGGGATTTTCCAGCACAGGCAGCTTTTTCTCCTAACAGCATCTGGTTCAGGTGAAGGTCCCCTCACACATGGATACTGGGAAGCTCCTTCTTCAGTGAGCAGGAAAGGAACCTTTGGTGTTCAGAGATCCCAGTTGTTCCCTTTCAACACCAATATGAGCCCAGTAAGCTCCAGTATGATCCTTGTCACATGGCAGCACTCCCAGGATGGTCCCAGTTGCCTCTGACTAGATCAACCCAGTCAGTCCCAGTATGATGCTATTGGCTCCCAGTGTGCTCCCAGTTGCTCCCAGTCACCCCCAGTATGGGGGATGTTGTGCATGGTGTGTTCCCAGTCTTTCTCAGATACTCCCAGTATGGATCCAGTCACTCCCAATATGATCCAAAATTGGATTGCTGGGAGGCTTCATGGAATCCTGGAGACCATTGTGACACTCTAGGGCCCCATGGAACCGTGGTGACACCAAGTTGGCTGGGAGTGTTGATGTGCTGCAGGGTAGGAGGGCTCTGCACAGGGACCTGGACAGGCTGGATCCAGGGCCCAAACCCAACAAGGTGAGGTTTAACAAGTCCAAGTTCCAGGTCCTGCACTTTGGCCCCAACAACCCCTGCAGTGCTACAGGCTGGGGACAGAGTGGCTGGACAGCGGCCAGGCAGAAAGGGAGCTGGGGCACTGATGGACAGCAGGCTGGGCATGAACCAGCAGTGTGCCCAGGTGGCCAAGAAGGCCAATGGTTCCTGGCCTGGATCAGGAATGGTGTGGCCAGCAGGAGCAGGGCAGGGATTCCTCCCCTCTACTCTGCACTGGTTGGGCAGCACCTCAAGTGTTGTGTCCAGTTCTGGGCCCCCAATTTAGGAAGGCCATGGAGGGGCTGGAGCGTGTCCAGAGAAGGGCAACAAGGCTGGTGAGGGGTCTGGAGCACAAGTCCTGTGAGGAGTTGGCTGAGGGAGCTGGGGTTGTTTATCCTGGAGAAGCAGAGGCTGTTGAGTGTTAGGTGTCCTTTTTTTTTTGTTTTGTTTTGTTTTGTTTTGTCATTCTGGCCTGCCCGTGGAATTTTTACCCATTAGCTGTGGAGACAACCTAACTGTGGGTATAAGGGGGCGGGAAAGGAGGGTGGGGACAGTTTTTGGCTGGCTTTCTTCGGCTTTGGGGAAAGACATTCATTTGCTGGGTCGCGGAGCTGCTGCGGTAGAGGGAAGGGAATTTCGCCATCACCCAGACGGAGCTGCTGCTTCTTCTCCTTCTCCCCTCTTTGTTGGTGCCCTCGCACCCCCTGTCCTGCCGGGACGTGTGGCAGTGCCAGGCACCGCCGCGGAGCTGCTGATACACCTCAGCCACCGGCCCAGGATCTCAGCTCATCCCTGCTGTTCCAGCTGAGTGTTCCTCAGGGCCCTGCAGGAGCACCGGGACTGACTGCCCGAGGGGTTTGTGAAACAAAGCCTCTCCTCCATCCCATCTCAGGGGAGAAAGCTGTCACGGGGCCCCTGGTTCTGTGTTCTTGTTAATGCTGTAGTTATTGTTTGTTTGTTTGCCTGGTTATACTAGTAAAGAACTGTTATTCCTATCCCCAAATCTCTGCCTGAAAGTCCCTTGATTTCAGAATTATAATAATTCGGAGGGAGGGGGTCTACATTCTTTCATCCCAAGGGAGGCTCCTGCTCTCCCTAGCAGACACCTGTCTTCTAGAACCGAGACATATGCGAACTAAGGCATGCAGGACACCAAAACAACGAGCTAACAGAGGAATAAAACAACAAGGAAACATATTCGAGCAAGCTATGATGCAAGATCATCTCCCTGCATCACCTAAGCCTGCTTAGAAACCATCTTCCTGCATCACCATGACCTCAAGAGGACTGGAAAGGACTGACAGCCCTAGACAGCGAACCAGAACAACAGGTCCCTGACTACTCTCATGAGGATGGAAGCCCCAGCTCTGCAGTGTGTGCTGCAAAGCTGAATTGCGTCTCCTCTTTGGAGCTGACAGTGTGGGAATGGCCGTGGTGCAAGCAATCCCTTGGGCCCCCCACCCCAAGAGCTGAATCCTAACAAAGGCATCAAACAGGAGTCTTGTCTCCTGGCCAATTTCTTTCAATTACCGTGTGCTGCAGGGGCCGTGGCCGAGGGGACCTGGACCCACCCGGAGCTCCTCCCGGAGCCCAGCGGACTCCAGCTCAGCGGGGGCCGGCAGCGGGGCACGGCTTAGGCTCGGCAAGGTGTGAGCAGCCGTGGTCCGGCCCAGCCTCAACCGGGGTCCCGCAGCCTCCCGTCCCCACCCGGTCACTGCCGGGGCCGGCCCGGCCCCGCCAGGCCGAGCCTGTGCGATTCAGCCCTTCTGGGACACAGGGCCAGAAAGACTGTTGCAGCCAGTTTATTTTATTGTTAAATTTAATGGTTTGTTCCTGTTGTCCCCCTATGGTTTTGTAATGGTTTTACCCACTTGTCAGTTTTGTAAACCCCTCCCCTTTTTCCTGAAACTTCCTTGCCCATCACTTTTAGCCTGCCCCTAGTCCCTGTCGGTCAATGTAAACCCAGCCCTCTGTTCCAGCATGTTCCCTGCCATTCATCCCTTACTCTAAGCCCCATTGGTGTTACAGCTGCCGTCCCTCCCATGTATTCCTCCCATTGGTCCCAGAGGTTGTAAACCCCTCCTTTGACTCCTCCCAAGCTGTGTTTTCATTGGTTCCTGAGTTTGTACCCTCCTTCCTTTAAATTGTGTTGCACAGAAGTGCTTGGGGCTCAGAGTCCTCTGGGTTCCTGTGTGCCTTTCCAGCCCTCGTCCTGTCACCGCTCCTTTCCCTCAGTAAATCCTTTTCCTGGAAAGCTGCTCGGACTCTGGGTCTCCTCCATCTCTTTGCTGAAGCCCACGATGCCGAGATCCGCAGAGCCTTGCGTGGTAGAAAGGCTCTGAAGGTTCAGCCTGGGGAAAACAGCTCCCAGACTGTTCCCCACTCCTGGCGCTGCCAGTGGCCAGTGAGCAGAGCTAGCCCAGGCGTGACGGGCCGCGGCGGGCAGCGTCAAAAGACTTCAGCCCTGAAGCAGCAGGCTTTGAGTTCAAGCCTTGGGAAGCACTTGCCAAAGGCTTGATGGCAATTCATACGTTCATCAAGTCACCCCACTGAAAGTTATGTTTCTAGAATCTTCCCGGATCTCTCCCCCGATTGGTTGCAATTCGTCGCAGTATTTTGCATCTTTCTAACCCCAGTCTGTGTCTGGACCCATGCCCTCAGACTGCGCCCTCACACCTCCCCTAGATATTGTTGTGTCTGCCCCTAGTCCTGGTCTTTGCACTTTGCTCCTGTGCTGCGCAGGCTTTATGGGCCTCATCCCTACTTGATTTTCCTATTCCAGTTGGTTTTGGGGACTCCAGCGAACCCGCTCCTTTAATTTCCTCCTCGGTTGCCCGGCTGTCAGGGGACCCTGAAGTTTTAAGGATTGTTGTGGCCACTGTCAGCACGACTGCAAGGGCCGCAGTGCAGCGGGGCCCGGCCCGACCGGCAGCCGGGTACCTCCTCAAAGGTGGAAGCAAGAGAGAGATTTCCCCGGCTTGCCTGTCTGCAAAATGTCAGTCTCACAGAGGTGGATCCAGCTTTTTAAATGCTTTAATAGGTAGTCAGTTCCCACAGCTAGCCAGCTCTTGGATTTTGCTTGGCACAGAGGCAGCTCTCGCTTAGCAGCTCCTCTCAGTAAAATCATTTCCATGGGGGGCTTCTTCCCTGCTCACCAAATAGCAATTCATGCAAAAGCAGCACAAACTGTTCTTCCTGTCCTCCTATCTTTGCCAGAGAGTGCCTTTCAAAGGGATAATAATTGGGAGCGAGGGGGTTTACATTTTCCATTGCAAAGGAGCCTCCTGCCTCCCTTAGCAGGCCCCTGTCTTTCAAAGGAAGACACACACGGTCTCCTTTTGCACCTTCACTTGGCCCCAGCCACTCCTGATCATTTGAAGGAGCAGCTCAGAAGAAGGGGCAGCAATCCCCCAAGGCCTGGGCTGCTCCAGGCCACTCCTGGTGCCTTGGGCTGTTGAAGGGGTGCTGGGGTGGCCTTTGTGACACAGGCACGGGGTGCTGGGGTGCCCTTTGTGACACAGGCACGGGGTGCCGGGGTGCCCTTTGTGACACAGGCACGGGGTGCCAGGGTGCCCTTTGTGACACAGGCACGGTGCGTCAGGGGCCATGATGACATGGGACCTTGCGGTGCCCAAAGTCCACTGTGACATGGCAGAGCCCCACCCTGGCTGGGGGGTATATAAAGGGCTTGTGGGGCCTGGGTCAGTCCCAGGACAGTGGCTGTGTCCAGGTACCTGTGTGTGCCACAGGACTGCAGGCACGGAGGAGGAGAAGGCGAAGCCCAAGTCCCAGCCCCCCAGGCCCTGGCCCGGCTCACAGAGAGCCCAGGCCTTGAGGGAGCAGCAGGAGGAGGCTGAGAGGGCAAGCAGAGGGAGGAGAGGAGCCGTGGAGTCCTGCGCTGAGGAAGAGGCAGAGCTCTGCCGAGGAGAAATGAACAAGTTCCAGCAAGGGACTCCAGGGGAAGCCTGCACTGAGCCACAGCTGTCCCCAGGAGAAGCCCATAGCTGCCAGGAGCTCTCTGAGTGGGATGAAGGCCTTGAGCAAGAGCTGGTCCAAGTATGGGGGAGCTACTGGCATTTCCAGGACTGGGATGAGGGCAGGGAGCAAGAGCCCTCCCCAGTTGTCTCCGAGTGGGACGAGTGCAGGGAGCAGGAGCCGTGGCAGGCGGACAGCGATCACTGTCAGGAATTCTCAGATTGGGAAGAATCTCCTGAGCAGCGGCTGTCCCCAGGAGAAGGCACGAGCCGCCGGGCACTCTTGGACTGGGAAGCTTGCCGCAAGCAAGAGCTGTCCCAGGATGGCCAGGAGGTGACTGGAGGCAAAGCAAAGAGAAAATCCTCCAGGTCCAGCTGGGATGATGATAGTGATGGAGAGCTGGCTCAGGACAGCAGGGAATACTGCGACATCCTGTGCAGCCAGCTCAAGCCCTGGCAGCGGGAGGACGATGACTGGGATGAGGTGAGCGTCCTGGAGCTGCACGAGGAAGGAGAAGAGGCCAGGCAGCAGAGACTGGCAGATTTAGCCCAAGAGGGAATCCTGCTGCCTGTCCCTCAAGAAGCTTGGGTGGAGTGCCAGGAGCCCGAGCTGTGCCCACAAGAGCAACTCTGTGCCGGGCCTGGCCCTCTGGCAGCCCAAGCCACGGTGGAAGATGTCTCTTCTCCTGGGCAGCCGCTTCCCCACAGGAAAGGCCGCTCGCTCTTGAGGCGGGCGCTGCGGGTGCTGCAGGGGCTGCGGGTGCTGCGGGGGCTGTTCCGCTGCCCCTGCCTGGCGGCACAGCCACAGGATCAGCGCCCACTGCCAGCAGCACTGGGCTGCAGATGGCGGCTGCCCCGCGGCCTGCCCAGCGCCCCGAGGGAGCCACATGGTCTGCCCCGGCCTGCGCTGGCCCTGCGGGCCGAGTCAGCCCCGGCCGCTCTGCGGCACCTCCGGGGCGGCTCCCCGAGGGCACACGGCAGCCCAAAGCGGCACCCGAAGGGGGACCCTCGCTGCCGGGGCTCAGCGCCGCATCCCGGCCCATCGTCCGGCCGGGAAGGCACCTGGAAAGTCATCGGCTCCCGGCGGCAGCCTGGCACCGCCAGTGGCACCCCTGCACCGGGTCCCCGAGGGCCACAGCCACACGGCTCTTGGCCCTTTGCAGGGACACTGGCTCCAGCTCCTCCCTGCTGGACTCCAAGGCCATTTCCTCTCCTTCGGAAAGGACTTTGCTGATCCTGTGGCCCTTTGGCCATGAGGAATGGACACAGACAGGAGGTGATGCTCCCAGGACACAACGGCGGCCTGCTGGACTGCAACACACACAATTCTAACAAAAGAAAAGAAAGTTGTGTTTAGGAAGTAGTAGTAGGAAAGGAAAAAACCCAAACCCCCCCTCCCCCCCACTAAAACCTGCATAAGACCCTCCAGAAACCAAAAAATGATAAAGAATAAGAATAGGAATATTAGGAAGAAGAGGTAGAAGCTGAAGTAGATGAAGACGTAGTAGTACTTAAACATGGAAAATTAAGAATAAGGATAAAATGTTGGAGTCTGGAATACAGAGTGTGTGCCCTTGTTTCTGATACTTAGTTATAAGATCCAGTTATAAGTTCCCCCAGGCAGGATTTTATGATTCTATAATTAAGCATTATTAAATTTAATGACATGTGCCATTTTGTTTACAGCAAGTTCTGACTGTTGCCTCAGGTCATAAGTGTGCAATTATTTCCTAACTAAAGGTCTTACTTTTTTACTCATGAATCCTTATGAAATTAACTAGGCTGGTCTGCTATATATTTTTTTTCTTAACTTAAATTGAATTTCTATTTATGCATTTTCTCTTATTTCCAACCAGCAGCTATCTCCCTCAGCTAACAACTCATAATTCTCTCTTTATGCAAGGCAAGCCTGCACACTTACAGCTTCGTGGCTCGGTGCCTGAACCTGCTCAGCCTCAGGTTGAATGCCTGCTGTGTTCAAGGGAGCTGCTGTTCCCAGGCCCAGATGAGCACAGGGGCTCTTCTTCCTCTGAGGATGAACTGCGTGCAACAAAGGGGAAAAAAAAAAAAGTTACATGATATTTTCAGCTAAGAGCTGTTTACAGAGCTTTGAAAGCAGATCACGGCCACATGAAAAGCTTCATGTCACCGCTCACCCCTGTGTCACAGCACCACTCAGCAAATGAAAACAGGTGTTTATGTGCTATTGCCCAAGTGTTACCGCTGAAGATCAATAGATCACGTGGACACAGGTCGAGGTGTGGTGAAAGAAAGAGCAGAGTTTATTTTTCCTCTCAGGATTTATAGGCTTCCTACCACGGCCAGGGATTGGATGGTCAGGATAACACTTTCTCACTGCACTGGCCATGAGAGATGCCCATCACAAGACGTGTAACAGAAAGAATGTACACATATCTATGTTTACAGTTACTGTCCTGGGAAAGTCCTTAGAAAACTATGTTAGCAAGCTCAGAAGCTGAGTTTTCAGGGCGACATCTCACCCTTTTTGGTTTAACAAAAAGAAAAGAAAAAAGAAAAATGAACAAAGAAACTAGCAACATTATAAACAATCAAAAAATAAATAATAGAAAAATACAATACTCCATACAATCAGAAGGCTGTAATTTCAGGGTGATATCCCACCCTTTCGTTATTACAAAAAAACAAACAAACAAACAAAAAAAAGCACAAGAACAACAGAACCCAAAAAAAATAGATTAAACAAATGTCCAACATCAACACCTGCTTGTGGATGGCTCCCAATTTGGTCACAGAGGCAGAATCCATGGCCAAACTGAAAGGTGCCTGGGAAAACTTATGAAATGCTATGACAGCAGCCTGTAATTCCATCAATTGGGCTGATCCAGCCTCATGACTCTCCAAAAAAAACCAAACAGCAACATCAATGGAAAGATTAATGTAATAAACTTGAGGAGCAGAAACTGCTCGCAGAACCTCCTCCAGCATCTACTGTGCCTGTGGGTCAGTGTCAGAGGTGACTTTAAAATCAGAGTCCCCCTTTAATAGACCAAACAAGGGAGACAGTTCTGTCGTGGTCTGTCCATATAGGGACACAACCATGTAAAAGTCCATTAATATCTGGACACCATTCATGCAGTGTCTGAACTGAATGCAAAAAAAAATAATTGCACCTCCAAATGCAGGACTGTTTGTCCCAAAATTATTTTTGACCCTCAAATAATTTCAGGGAAGTTGTAGAGACGAGCAGCAGGAAACTGCTTGCAAACTCCAGAGAGGGCCAGAGCCCCATATCATCGGCAAATGCTGGCAAATTTTGCATGCCTTATGGCAAAATCTCCATTGATATCTCTGTGTGGGCTCAGCATTAATGACAGCTGGCACCAAAAAGACAAATTTCGGTCTGTCATCGGGATGCAAAGGAATCGTAAAAAACAATCCTTCAGATCCACGATGAGGACTAGCCAATCAACAGGAAACATGGCAGGTGAAGGCATGCTAGCCTGCAACATCCCCATGCTTCCCATCATAGCAGTAACTTTCTGGAGGTACTGTAGCAACCTCCATTTCCCAGAATTCTTCTTGATACAGAAAACAGAAATGTCCCAGGGATTGGTTGAAACTCCGGATCACTGTGATCCAACTGTTCTTGCATCAAGTCACGGAGGGTGTCTAGTCTATCATGAGAGAAGACAACAGTAAATGCTGAACAAAGACTCAGTCTCAAGTTCTTCTTTGCGTAGAATGTGTCAGCATTGGATCCAAGGGTCACTCCAGGGCCCATCAGCAAACCTGACAATTGTGATGTCCATGCCAGTGTCAAGAACCTGCGGAAGCTAATCTCTGACAGCATCTCACCAAGGATGGACAGGGTGCAGACCCATTCAGGATGATCCCTGGCTGTCAGAACAGCAGTCCGTGAACCCAGGGAGGTCCAGGGAACCCAAAGCCACCATCTCCCCGCAGCTGGTTCTCAGCTCTGCGAACATAAAACTCAAAAGGCACAAGGTGAGCAAATCCAGGTCCTGCAGGGATAGGAACAGGAGGGGTGAGTGTGGAACTCATGGCAGAAATGCACCCCAGGAAACCCAAATCAACGTCCCCTAGGTGAACAATGGTGCCCTGAGCAGTGACATTCAACCACGCCACAAGAAGAGCACTCATGGCCTCACCCACCGGACCAAAGCATTCGGAAGCACATGGAATGCCTGATACGCTCAACTGCACAGTCCTTTTACAGGAGGACAAAGTCCACAGGCCAGCTGAAGAAGCTCCAGCAGCCTGGGACCCCTGGCCCATCAAGACCACCAGCTTTTCCCCCGCGGCATCACCACCCGAGCCAGTGGTAAACAGCTCAGGACCTTGGTCTGCCCGGGCCGCCGGAGGCGACGGGGCAGGGGCTGCCTTCAGCCGCAGGCTCAGGCGATGCCGGAGAACGCGAGGCGGGGTGAGGTGAAGCTGGCGCAGCGCGGCCTGCCTCCCGCGATGCGGGGGGGGAACGCGGCGCTGGTTGGGGCGCAGCCCGCGGAGACCCGGCACCATCCTGCTCTGCTGCCAGGGAACAAGCCGGGCTCGCAGGAGGGAAAACCGGCAGCATGGGGCCGGCAGAACCCAGCCCGGCGTCCGCAGCACCCGCCTCCACGCCCCACGAATCCGGCACGGGGCCTGGGCCCGGGCCGTCCCCCACCACGGGGCAGGGCACGGCCCAACCGCAGCAAGGACATGGGACCATCCCTGAGGCATCCCCCAGGGCCGGCGCCGCCCCCCGTTCAAGCACCCCCCCATCGGTCTGTGCTGGGAGGGCACACAGGGGAGGTGACCCCGCCCCGGGCTTCCACCGCCAGGGCACGGGCCGAGGCGGGGTTACACCCCCCGGGTCCGTGGCGCCCCTGACAGCCTGCTGGCAAGGCTCCAAGGCCGCCTCAGGCTTACACCGCCGGGGTGCTGGCCGAGGCGGGGTCACACCCACCGATCCCACGATGGCCCCGTTCAACCTGCTGGGGGCCCCAGCGATCCTGGGGGAGCCAACCTCAGGACCCGACCTCAGAAAGCCACACCTTCGCCAGATCCCGAGCAGCCGGAGCAGCCAGGGCTCATAACCGACCAGCAGAGCCTCAAGCAGGGAATCGCCTAAAGCATCCCAAGCTGACAGCGAAAAAATCGCTTCAACCACAGGGAAAAACCCCTCTATTCTCCCATACTCACACAATCGCTGAAAGTCAGCATACGACACATCGATCCCTCTCTGATCAGACACCGCATGCCATATTTCCAGAACCAGGCCCTCCGTAAGAGAAAGCCCAATACCATCCATAGCCACAGGCTAGACAGTACCCTGTAACACACGTGCAAGACACGGCGAGGTCACCAGATGTTACCGCTGAAGATTAATAGATCACGCGGACACAGGTCGAGGTGTGGTGAAAGAAAGAGCAGAGTTTATTTTTCCTCCCAGGATTTATAGGCTTCCTACCACGGCCAGGGATTGGATGGTCAGGATAACACTTTCTCACTGCACTGGCCATGAGAGATGCCCATCACAAGATGTGTAACAGAAAGAATGTACACATATCTATGTTTACAGTTACTGTCCTGGGAAAGTCCTTAGAAAACTATGTTAGCAAGCTCAGAAGCTGAGTTTTCAGGGCGACACTGGGGCTTCTTGCTGTTAGTGTCTGTTTGGTATTTGGCTGTTTTGTGTTCATTGTTTTCTCCTATGTGCAGATCTTCAGGGCTGTGTTGAGGATCCCCTCTGAGCAGGGACGGCACAAAGCCTTTTCCACCTGCCTCCCTCACCTGGCTGTGGTCTCCCTGTTTATCAGCACTGGCACATTTGCCTACCTGAAGCCCCCCTCTATCTCCTCCCCATCCCTGGATCTGGCCCTGTCAGTTCTGTACTCGGTAGTGCCTCCAGCCCTGAACCCCCTCATCTACAGCCTGAGGAACCAGGAGCTCAAGGCTGCAGTGTGGACACTGAT
This sequence comes from Pseudopodoces humilis, assembly GCF_049639895.1. Classification (NCBI taxonomy): domain Eukaryota; kingdom Metazoa; phylum Chordata; class Aves; order Passeriformes; family Paridae; genus Pseudopodoces; species Pseudopodoces humilis. The sequence goes on from NC_142217.1 coordinate 1,233,016, forward strand.
GACTGGATGGTTTCAGGAACATTAAACTGCTGCCCAATTTTTGCAAATCACTTGTAATAAAAGTCACCTTTGATATTTCTTATTGGTTTAATTTTGGAGGATCTTTTCTGTTGTTTTACTTTTCAATATTGCCCACAATAAAATGTCATTATTTGTGCCATTTCCCATTTTGTTTCTCCCTCCACCTTCCCTGTGGCCACAGACTGTGTCAATGAGGGGCTGTGCTCTTGATGGCTTTAAATGAAAGAAAGGATCTCCCAGCAAAGTTTTCTCCAGAGATCCCCCTTTTGTTCCCTTCTCTGGAGCTGCAGCAGCAGTGTCTGTGTGCAGAGCTGGGGGCAGATCAGTGCTGGCACAGCAGCTGTGCCCAGGAGCAGCAGCACTTGGTGTTGCCAGTGCTGCTCCCGTGCCACTGCCCCGCTGCCCTCCTGGCCCTGGTGTTGCTGCAGGGCCTGAGTGCTCTCGGGGCCGGGCACAGCCCTGGGGGTGGCAGTGCCGGGGCTGCAGCAGGGACAGGCCATGGGCACTGCTGGGGCAGCGCTGACGCCTCAGGGCAGGGCCTGGGGGCTCCAGGCTCCTTGCCCAGGCTCTCTCAAGAACACGGCCAGGCCAAAGCTCAGCACAGAAAACCCCCGTGAGCAGCCCCAGGGTGGCCGTGGGCAGGCTGGGGGCAAACAGCATGGCTGGGGCTCTGCAAGGTCCCTGGGGGAGACGGGAAGGAGCAGCAGAGCAGGGGCTGATCCATCCCCACTGTGCTGGACACCCCAGGGCAGCGTCCCAGAGCGTCCTCATGGAGCTGCCAACAACATCCCCCCTGTGCAGCCCTGGCCTCTCCCCCAGCTCAGAGAGGTGCCGCATCCTTGCAGGCACAGCCACGGCAGCACTGGCTCAGGAGCCCCTGTTTGCACTGCCCAGAGCAGGCGTCAGCACCCCCATGGTGCTGCTGTGGGGAGATGAACCTGAGGGAGCACAAATGCCATCAGCCCCTGGGGCCAGGCAGGGCTGGGGGACGGGAGGGAAACCACTCAGGGTTGTCGTGGCCTCTGAAATCACACAGAAAGTTTGTTCCCATGAGCTGTGAGTTTCCTGTGCCACTGCAGACTTTGTTGCTCAGAGCCAGGGCTGCCTGGCAGCCACCTCCAAACTGCCCTGAGCATTTCCTTTGCTTCCCCTTTGCTTTCTTTCCTCTTCCCACTCCAGATATCTTTCTGTTGCCCACTCCTGTTCCCTCCCCTGCAAACAGCCCATCCCTGTTTGCCCTTTCCTCTCTGGCCCCACTCCCTATTTCAGTTCCCCACTTGGCACCATGGGAATGTCCCATGGGGAGCAGGATCATCCTACAAGTGCTTCAGGAATTGTCTGCAGGGTCCTGCCATGCCTTGTGCTGCTCCCTTGCCAGAGGCAGCACAGGCCAGGGGGGCACATCTGGGCTGCTGTGTCTGGCTGTGGGGCTCCCTGTTCTGGGCAAGGAGGAGGAGCTGGACAGGCTCTGCAGGACTGACAGGATGGCCTTTGGGGCCTGTGTGGAGAAGCTGAGGGACTTGGGCTGCTGGACCTTCTGAAGAGGAGGCCCAGGGCTTATCCTGCACCTGCTCCAAGGGTGGTTTGAGAGAATCACAGAATCAGCAAGGTTGGAAAAGACCTTGGAGATCATCAAGTCCAAATTGTACACTGACACCTGTCGCCCTGAAAACTCAGCTTCTGAGCTTGCTAACATAGTTTTCTAAGGACTTTCCCAGGACAGTAACTGTAAACATAGATATGTGTACATTCTTTCTGTTACACATCTTGTGATGGGCATCTCTCATGGCCAGTGCAGTGAGAAAGTGTTATCCTGACCATCCAATCCCTGGCCATGGTCACAAGCCTATAAATCCTGGGAGGAAAAATAAACTCTGCTCTTTCCTTCACCACACCTCGACCTGTGTCCACGTGATCTATTG
>NC_142217.1:1235458-1255261 GCF_049639895.1 Pseudopodoces humilis
TTTTTCCCCACCCCCAGGCCACCCTGGGGCTGCTCACGGGGGTTTTCTGTGCTGTGCTTTGGCCTGGCCGTGTTCTTGAGAGAGCCTGGGCAAGGAGCCTGGAGCCCCCAGGCCCTGCCCTGAGGCGTCAGCGCTGCCCCAGCAGTGCCCCTAGCCTGTCCCTGCTGCAGGCCCCCGGCACTGCCACCCCCAGGGCTGTGCCCGGCCCCGAGAGCACTCAGGCCCTGCAGCAACACCAGGGCCAGGAGGGCAGCGGGGCAGTGGCACGGGAGCAGCACTGGCAACACCAAGTGCTGCTGCTCCTGGGCACAGCTGCTGTGCCAGCACTGATCTGCCCCCAGCTCTGCACACAGACACTGCTGCTGCAGCTCCAGAGAAGGGAACAAAAGGGGCATCTCTGGAGAAAACTTTGCTGGGAGATCCTTTCTTTCATTTAAAGCCACCAAGAGCACAGCCCCTCATTGACACAGTCTGTGGCCACAGGGAAGGTGGAGGGAGAAACAAAATGAGAAATGGCACAAATAATGACATTTCTTTGTGGACAATATTGAAAAGTAAAACAACAGAAAAGATCCTCCAAAATTAAACCAATAAGAAATATCAAAGGTGACTTTTATTACAAGTGATTTGCAAAAATTGGGCAGCAGTTTAATGTTTCTGAAACCATCCAGTCATCAGTGTCCACACTGCAGCCTTGAGCTCCTGGTTCCTCAGGCTGTAGATGAGGGGGTTCAGGGCTGGAGGCACTACCGAGTACAGAAGTGACACTGCCAGATCCAGGGATGGGGAGGAGATAGAGGGGGGCTTCAGGTAGGCAAATGCTGCAGTGCTGATGAACAGGGAGACCACAGCCAGGTGAGGGAGGCAGGTGGAAAAGGCTTTGTGCCGTCCCTGCTCAGAGGGGATCCTCAGCACAGCCCTGAAGATCTGCACATAGGAGAAAACAATGAACACAAAACAACCAAATACCAAACAGACACTAACAGCAAAAAGCCCCAGTGTCGCCCTGAAAACTCAGCTTCTGAGCTTGCTAACATAGTTTTCTAAGGACTTTCCCAGGACAGTAACTGTAAACATAGATATGTGTACATTCTTTCTGTTACACGTCTTGTGATGGGCATCTCTCATGGCCAGTGCAGTGAGAAAGTGTTATCCTGACCATCCAATCCCTGGCCATGGTAGGAAGCCTATAAATCATGGGAGGAAAAATAAACTCTGCTCTTTCTTTCACCACACCTCGACCTGTGTCCGCGTGATCTATTCATCTTCAGCGGTAACATCTGGTGACCTCGCCGTGTCTTGCACGTGTGTTACAGGGTACTGTCTAGCCTGTGGCTATGGATGGTATTGGGCTTTCTCTTACGGAGGGCCTGGTTCTGGAAATATGGCATGCGGTGTCTGATCAGAGAGGGATCGATGTGTCGTATGCTGACTTTCAGCGATTGTGTGAGTATGGGAGAATAGAGGGGTTTTTCCCTGTGGTTGAAGCGATTTTTTCGCAGTCAGCTTGGGACGCTTTAGGCGATTCCCTGCTCGAGGCTCTGCTGGTCGGTTATGAGCCCCGGCTGCTCCGGCTGCTCGGGATCTGGCGAAGGTGTGGCTTTCTGAGGTCGGGTCCTGAGGTTGGCTCCCCCAGGATCGCTGGGGCCCCCAGCAGGTTGAACGGGGCCATCGTGGGATCGGTGGGCGTGACCCCGCCTCGGCCAGCACCCCGGCGGTGTAAGCCTGAGGCGGCCTTGGAGCCTTGCCAGCAGGCTGTCAGGGGCGCCACGGACCCGGGGGGTGTAACCCCGCCTCGGCCCGCGCCCTGGCGGTGGAAGCCTGGGGTGGGGTCACCTCCCCTGTGTGCCCTCCCAGCACAGACCGATGGGGGGGTGCTTGAACGGGGGGCGGCGCCGGCCCTGGGGGATGCCTCAGGGACGGTCCCATGTCCTTGCTGCGGTTGGGCCGTGCCCTGCCCCGTGGTGGGGGACGGCCCGGGCCCAGGCCCCGTGCCGGATTCGTGGGGTGTGGAGGCGGGTGCTGCGGACGCCGGGCTGGGTTCTGCCGGCCCCATGCTGCCGGTTTTCCCTCCTGCGAGCCCGGCTTGTTCCCTGGCAGCAGAGCAGGACGGTGCCGGGTCTCCGCGGGCTGCACCCTGACCGGCGCTGCGTTCCCCCCCCGCGTCGCGGGAGGCAGGCCGCGCTGCGCCAGCTTCACCTCACCCCGCCTCGCGTTCTCCGGCATCGCCTGAGCCTGCGGCTGAAGACAGCCCCCCCACCCCCCGTCGCCTCCGGCGGCCCGGGCAGACCAAGGTCCTGAGCTGTTTACCACTGGCTCGGGTGGTGATGCCGCGGGGGAAAAGCTGGTGGTCTTGACGGGCCAGGGGTCCCAGGCTGCTGGAGCTTCTTCAGCTGGCCTGTGGACTTTGTCCTCCTGTAAAAGGACTGTGCAGTTGAGCGTATCAGGCATTCCATGTGCTTCCAAATGCTTTGGTCCGGTGGGTGAGGCCATGAGTGCTCTTCTTGTGGCGTGGTTGAATGTCACTGCTCAGGGCACCATTGTTCACCTAGGGGACGTTGATCCGGGTTTCCTGGGGTGCATTTCTGCCATGAGTTCCACACTCACCCCTCCTGTTCCTATCCCTGCGGGACCTGGATTTGCTCACCTTGTGCCTTTTGAGTTTTATGTTCGCAGAGCTGAGAACCAGCTGCGGGGAGATGGTGGCTTCGGGTTCCCTGGACCTCCCTGGGTTCACGGACTGCTGTTCTGACAGCCAGGGATCATCCTGAATGGGTCTGCACCCTGTCCATCCTTGGTGAGATGCTGTCAGAGATTAGCTTCCGCAGGTTCTTGACACTGGCATGGACATCACAATTGTCAGGTTTGCTGATGGGCCCTGGAGTGACCCTTGGATCCAATGCTGACACATTCTACGCAAAGAAGAACTTGAGACTGAGTCTTTGTTCAGCATTTACTGTTGTCTTCTCTCATGATAGACTAGACACCCTCCGTGACTTGATGCAAGAACAGTTGGATCACAGTGATCTGGAGTTTCAACCAATCCCTGGGACATTTCTGTTTTCTGTATCAAGAAGAAGTCTGGGAAATGGAGGTTGCTACAGTACCTCCAGAAAGTTACTGCTATGATGGGAAGCATGGGGATGTTGCAGGCTAGCATGCCTTCACCTGCCATGTTTCCTGTTGATTGGCTAGTCCTCATTGTGGATCTGAAGGATTGTTTTTTACGATTCCTTTGCATCCCGATGACAGACCGAAATTCGTCTTTTTGGTGCCAGCTGTCATTAATGCTGAGCCCACACAGAGATATCAATGGAGATTTTGCCATAAGGCATGCAAAATTTGCCGGCATTTGCCGATGATATGGGGCTCTGGCCCTCTCTGGAGTTTGCAAGCAGTTTCCTGCTGCTCGTCTCTACAACCTCCCTGAAATTATTTGAGGGTCAAAAATAATTTTGGGACAAACAGTCCTGCATTTGGAGGTGCAATTATTTTTTTTTGCATTCAGTGCAGACACTGCATGAATGGTGTCCAGATATTAATGGACTTTTACATGGTTGTGTCCCTATATGGACAGACCACAACAGAACTGTCTCCCTTGTTTGGTCTATTAAAGGGGGACTCTGATTTTAAAGTCACCTCTGATACTGACCCACAGGCACAGTAGATGCTGGAGGAGGTTCTGCGAGCAGTTTCTGCTCCTCAAGTTTATTACATTAATCTTTCCATTGATGTTGCTGTTTTGTTTTTTTTGGTTTTTTTTGGAGAGTCATGAGGCTGGATCAGCCCAATTGATGGAATTACAGGCTGCTGTCATAGCATTTCATAAGTTTTCCCAGGCACCTTTCAGTTTGGCCATGGATTCTGCCTCTGTGACCAAATTGGGAGCCATCCACAAGCAGGTGTTGATGCTGGACATTTGTTTAATCTATTTTTTTTGGGTTCTGTTGTTCTTGTGCTTTTTTTTGTTTGTTTGTTTGTTTTTTTGTAATAACGAAAGGGTGGGATATCACCCTGAAATTACAGCTTTCTGATTGTATGGAGTATTGTATTTTTCTATTATTTATTTTTTGATTGTTTATAATGTTGCTAGTTTCTTTGTTCATTTTTCTTTTTTCTTTTCTTTTTGTTAAACCAAAAAGGGTGAGATGTCGCCCTGAAAACTCAGCTTCTGAGCTTGCTAACATAGTTTTCTAAGGACTTTCCCAGGACAGTAACTGTAAACATAGATATGTGTACATTCTTTCTGTTACACGTCTTGTGATGGGCATCTCTCATGGCCAGTGCAGTGAGAAAGTGTTATCCTGACCATCCAATCCCTGGCCGTGGTAGGAAGCCTATAAATCCTGGGAGGAAAAATAAACTCTGCTCTTTCTTTCACCACACCTCGACCTGTGCCCACGTGATCTATTGATCTTCAGCGGTAACACTTGGCCAATAGCACATAAACACCTGTTTTCATTTGCTGAGTGGTGCTGTGACACAGGGGTGAGCGGTGACATGAAGCTTTTCATGTGGCCGTGATCTGCTTTCAAAGCTCTGTAAACAGCTCTTAGCTGAAAATATCATGTAACTTTTTTTTTTTTCCCCTTTGTTGCACGCAGTTCATCCTCAGAGGAAGAAGAGCCCCTGTGCTCATCTGGGCCTGGGAACAGCAGCTCCCTTGAACACAGCAGGCATTCAACCTGAGGCTGAGCAGGTTCAGGCACCGAGCCACGAAGCTGTAAGTGTGCAGGCTTGCCTTGCATAAAGAGAGAATTATGAGTTGTTAGCTGAGGGAGATAGCTGCTGGTTGGAAATAAGAGAAAAATGCATAAATAGAAATTCAATTTAAGTTAAGAAAAAAAATATATAGCAGACCAGCCTAGTTAATTTCATAAGGATTCATGAGTAAAATGTAAGACCTTTAGTTAGGAAATAATTGCACACTTATGACCTGAGGCAACAGTCAGAACTTGCTGTAAACAAAATGGCACATGTCATTAAATTTAATAATGCTTAATTATAGAATCATAAAATCCTGCCTGGGGGAACTTATAACTGGATCTTATAACTAAGTATCAGAAACAAGGGCACACACTCTGTATTCCAGACTCCAACATTTTATTCTTATTCTTAATTTTCCATGTTTAAGTACTACTACGTCTTCATCTACTTCAGCTTCTACCTCTTCTTCCTAATATTCCTATTCTTATTCTTTATCATTTTTTGGTTTCTGGAGGGTCTTATGCAGGTTTTAGTGGGGGGGAGGGGGGGTTTGGGTTTTTTCCTTTCCTACTACTACTTCCTAAACACAACTTTCTTTTCTTTTGTTACAATTGTGTGTGTTGCAGTCCAGCAGGCCGCCGTCATGTCCTGGGAGCATCACCTCCTGTCTGTGTCCATTCCTCATGGCCAAAGGGCCACAGGATCAGCAAAGTCCTTTCCGAAGGAGAGGAAATGGCCTTGGAGTCCAGCAGGGAGGAGCTGGAGCCAGTGTCCCTGCAAAGGGCCAAGAGCCGTGTGGCTGTGGCCCTCGGGGACCCGGTGCAGGGGTGCCACTGGCGGTGCCAGGCTGCCGCCGGGAGCCGATGACTTTCCAGGTGCCTTCCCGGCCGGACGATGGGCCGGGATGCGGCGCTGAGCCCCGGCAGCGAGGGTCCCCCTTCGGGTGCCGCTTTGGGCTGCCGTGTGCCCTCGGGGAGCCGCCCCGGAGGTGCCGCAGAGCGGCCGGGGCTGACTCGGCCCGCAGGGCCAGCGCAGGCCGGGGCAGCCCGTGTGGCTCCCTCGGGGCGCCGGGCAGGCCGCGGGGCAGCCGCCATCTGCAGCCCAGCGCTGCTGGCAGCGGGCGCTGATCCTGTGGCTGTGCTGCCAGGCAGGGGCAGCGGAACAGCCCCCGCAGCACCCGCAGCCCCCGCAGTGCCCGCAGCCCCCGCAGCCCCTGCAGCACCCGCAGCGCCCGCCTCAAGAGCGAGCGGCCTTTCCTGTGGGGAAGCGGCTGCCCAGGAGAAGAGACATCTTCCACCGTGGCTTGGGCTGCCAGAGGGCCAGGCCCGGCACAGAGTTGCTCTTGTGGGCACAGCTCGGGCTCCTGGCACTCCACCCAAGCTTCTTGAGGGACAGGCAGCAGGATTCCCTCTTGGGCTAAATCTGCCAGTCTCTGCTGCCTGGCCTCTTCTCCTTCCTCGTGCAGCTCCAGGACGCTCACCTCATCCCAGTCATCGTCCTCCCGCTGCCAGGGCTTGAGCTGGCTGCACAGGATGTCGCAGTATTCCCTGCTGTCCTGAGCCAGCTCTCCATCACTGTCATCATCCCAGCTGGACCTGGAGGATTTTCTCTTTGCTTTGCCTCCAGTCACCTCCTGGCCATCCTGGGACAGCTCTTGCTTGCGGCAAGCTTCCCAGTCCAAGAGTGCCCGGCGGCTCGTGCCTTCTCCTGGGGACAGCCGCTGCTCAGGAGATTCTTCCCAATCTGAGAATTCCTGACAGTGATCGCTGTCCGCCTGCCACGGCTCCTGCTCCCTGCACTCGTCCCACTCGGAGACAACTGGGGAGGGCTCTTGCTCCCTGCCCTCATCCCAGTCCCAGAAATGCCAGTAGCTCCCCCATACTTGGACCAGCTCTTGCTCAAGGCCTTCATCCCACTCAGAGAGCTCCTGGCAGCTATGGGCTTCTCCTGGGGACAGCTGTGGCTCAGTGCAGGCTTCCCCTGGAGTCCCTTGCTGGAACTTGTTCATTTCTCCTCGGCAGAGCTCTGCCTCTTCCTCAGCGCAGGACTCCACGGCTCCTCTCCTCCCTCTGCTTGCCCTCTCAGCCTCCTCCTGCTGCTCCCTCAAGGCCTGGGCTCTCTGTGAGCCGGGCCAGGGCCTGGGGGGCTGGGACTTGGGCTTCGCCTTCTCCTCCTCCGTGCCTGCAGTCCTGTGGCACACACAGGTACCTGGACACAGCCACTGTCCTGGGACTGACCCAGGCCCCACAAGCCCTTTATATACCCCCCAGCCGGGGCGGGGCTCTGCCATGTCACAATGGACTTTGGGCACCGCAAGGTCCCGTGTCACCACGGCCCCTGACGCACCGTGCCTGTGTCACAAAGGGCACCCCGGCACCCCGTGCCTGTGTCACAAAGGGCACCCCAGCACCCCGTGCCTGTGTCACAAAGGGCACCCCGGCACCCCGTGCCTGTGTCACAAAGGGCACCCCGGCACCCCGTGCCTGTGTCACAAAGGGCACCCCGGCACCCCTTCAACAGCCCAAGGCACCAGGAGCGGCCTGGAGCAGCCCAGGCCTTGGGGGATTGCTGCCCCTTCTTCTGAGCCGCTCCTTCAAATGATCAGGAGTGGCTGGGGCCAAGTGAAGGTGCAAAAGGAGACCGTGTGTGTCTTCCTTTGAAAGACAGGGGCCTGCTAAGGGAGGCAGGAGGCTCCTTTGCAATGGAAAATGTAAACCCCCTCGCTCCCAATTATTATCCCTTTGAAAGGCACTCTCTGGCAAAGATAGGAGGACAGGAAGAACAGTTTGTGCTGCTTTTGCATGAATTGCTATTTGGTGAGCAGGGAAGAAGCCCCCCATGGAAATGATTTTACTGAGAGGAGCTGCTAAGCGAGAGCTGCCTCTGTGCCAAGCAAAATCCAAGAGCTGGCTAGCTGTGGGAACTGACTACCTATTAAAGCATTTAAAAAGCTGGATCCACCTCTGTGAGATTGACATTTTGCAGACAGGCAAGCCGGGGAAATCTCTCTCTTGCTTCCACCTTTGAGGAGGTACCCGGCTGCCGGTCGGGCCGGGCCCCGCTGCACTGCGGCCCTTGCAGTCGTGCTGACAGTGGCCGCAACAATCCTTAAAACTTCAGGGTCCCCTGACAGCCGGGCAACCGAGGAGGAAATTAAAGGAGCGGGTTCGCTGGAGTCCCCAAAACCAACTGGAATAGGAAAATCAAGTAGGGATGAGGCCCATAAAGCCTGCGCAGCACAGGAGCAAAGTGCAAAGACCAGGACTAGGGGCAGACACAACAATATCTAGGGGAGGTGTGAGGGCGCAGTCTGAGGGCATGGGTCCAGACACAGACTGGGGTTAGAAAGATGCAAAATACTGCGACGAATTGCAACCAGTCGGGGGAGAGATCCGGGAAGATTCTAGAAACATAACTTTCAGTGGGGTGACTTGATGAACGTATGAATTGCCATCAAGCCTTTGGCAAGTGCTTCCCAAGGCTTGAACTCAAAGCCTGCTGCTTCAGGGCTGAAGTCTTTCTGGCCCTGTGTCCCAGAAGGGCTGAATCGCACAGGCTCGGCCTGGCGGGGCCGGGCCAGCCCCGGCAGTGACCGGGTGGGGACGGGAGGCTGCGGGACCCCGGTTGAGGCTGGGCCGGACCACGGCTGCTCACACCTTGCCGAGCCTAAGCCGTGCCCCGCTGCCGGCCCCCGCTGAGCTGGAGTCCGCTGGGCTCCGGGAGGAGCTCCGGGTGGGTCCAGGCCCCCTCGGCCACGGCCCCTGCAGCACACGGTAATTGAAAGAAATTGGCCAGGAGACAAGACTCCTGTTTGATGCCTTTGTTAGGATTCAGCTCTTGGGGTGGGGGGACCCAAGGGATTGCTTGCACCACGGCCATTCCAACACTGTCAGCTCCAAAGAGGAGACACAATTCAGCTTTGCAGCACACACTGCAGAGCTGGGGCTTCCATCCTCATGAGAGTAGTCAGGGACCTGTTGTTCTGGTTCGCTGTCTAGGGCTGTCAGTCCTTTCCAGTCCTCTTGAGGTCATGGTGATGCAGGAAGATGGTTTCTAAGCAGGCTTAGGTGATGCAGGGAGATGATCTTGCATCATAGCTTGCTCGAATATGTTTCCTTGTCCTTTTATTCCTCTGTTAGCTCATTGTTTTGGTGTCCTGCATGACTTAGTTTCCATTTTACTCGGTTGCACAGCTTCCTGGGAGTTTCTTTGTTCTAGTGTGGCACAGCATCCAAGGGAGTTGCCTCCTTCTGTGGCATACCTTTCTAATGGGTTGCTTTGATTTAGCCCCCTTGGGAGCAGCTCTGTTACAAGGTAGCAGGGAAGTAAGGGGAAAGGGTACAGGAATGTCTCATAAGAACCTTTAAAACACTTCAGAAACTGGTATGTAATTAACATTACTAATAACCATTGGAGTAAACAAGGGGTACAAGGTTTACAAATGGGATAAGAACATTAACTGTACCTAACTAAACACAGTATTTTATCCTGGGTGGATTTCTTGAGAGATTTTATTCATGACATGTGCCTGCAAGGATGCGGCACCTCTCTGAGCTGGGGGAGAGGCCAGGGCTGCACAGGGGGGATGTTGTTGGCAGCTCCATGAGGACGCTCTGGGACGCTGCCCTGGGGTGTCCAGCACAGTGGGGATGGATCAGCCCCTGCTCTGCTGCTCCTTCCCGTCTCCCCCAGGGACCTTGCAGAGCCCCAGCCATGCTGTTTGTCCCCAGCCTGCCCACGGCCACCCTGGGGCTGCTCACGGGGGTTTTCTGTGCTGAGCTTTGGCCTGGCCGTGTTCTTGAGAGAGCCTGGGCAAGGAGCCTGGAGCCCCCAGGCCCTGCCCTGAGGCGTCAGCGCTGCCCCAGCAGTGCCCATGGCCTGTCCCTGCTGCAGCCCCGGCACTGCCACCCCCAGGGCTGTGCCCGGCCCCGAGAGCACTCAGGCCCTGCAGCAACACCAGGGCCAGGAGGGCAGCGGGGCAGTGGCACGGGAGCAGCACTGGCAACACCAAGTGCTGCTGCTCCTGGGCACAGCTGCTGTGCCAGCACTGATCTGCCCCCAGCTCTGCACACAGACACTGCTGCTGCAGCTCCAGAGAAGGGAACAAAAGGGGCATCTCTGGAGAAAACTTTGCTGGGAGATCCTTTAATTCCTTTACAAGAACTTTACGCCAAGAACACAGCACATCATTGACACAGTCTGTAGCCCTAGGGAAGGTAGAGAGAATCAAAATGAGGAATGGCACAAACAATGACATTTTGTTGTGGACAATATTAAGGAAGTAAAACAAAGGAAAAGAACTTCCAAAATGAAACCACCAAGAATTATCAAAGATGACTTTAATTACAAGTGATTTGCAGAAATTGGCCAGCAGTTTAATGTTTCTGAATTTTTCTAGTCATCATTCTCCACACTGCAGCCTTGAGCTCCTGGTTCCTCAGGCTGTAGATGAGGGGGTTCAGGACTGGAGGCACCACTGAGTACAGAACTGACAGTGCCACATCCAGGGATGGGGAGGAGATGGAGGGAGGCTTCAGGTAGGCAAACATGACAGTGCTGATAAACAGGGAGACCACAGCCAGGTGAGGGAGGCAGGTGGAAAAGGCTTTGTGCCGTCCCTGCTCAGAGGGGATCCTCAGCACAGCCCTGAAGATCTGCACATAGGAGAAAACAATGAACACAAAACAGCCAAGGGCTAAACAGGCAGAAAAAAAATGAGCCCAAGTTCTGAAGTGTAGGATTTGGAGCAGGAGAGCTTGAGGATCTGTGGGATTTCACAGAAGAACTGGCCCAGGGCATTGCCCTGGCACAGGGGCAGGGAAAATGTATTGGCCGTGTGCAGCAGTGAATAGAGAAAGGCACTGGCCCAGGCAGCTGCTGCCATGTGGGCACAAGCTCTGCTGCCCAGGAGGGTCCCGTAGTGCAGGGGTTTGCAGATGGACACGTAGCGGTCGTAGCACATGATGGTCAGCAGGGAAATACTCTGTTGCAGCACAGAAAACAAAAAAAAATACTTGTGCTGCACATCCTGTGTAGGAGATGTCTCTGGTGTCCCAGAGGGAATTGTGCATGGCTTTGGGCACAGTGGTGCAGATGGAGCCCAGGTCAGTGAGGGCCAGGTTGAGCAGGAAGAAGAACATGGGGCTGTGCAGGTGGTGGCTGCAGGCTACGGCGCTGATGATGAGGCCGTTGCCCAGGAGGGCAGCCAGGGAGATGCCCAGGAAGAGGCAGAAGTGCAGGAGCTGCAGCTGCCGCGTGTCTGCCAATGCCAGCAGGAGGAAGTGGCTGATGGAGCTGCTGTTGGACATTTCCTGTGGCTGCACATTGGGTACTGCCTGGAGAAAAGGACTGTGAAGAGTTAGAGATGTCTATAATCAAAATCAAAGCCATTTCCCATTCTCCCTCTTCTGTAACACACACGGACACACTCTTGTGTTTAAGAGTTGTAAGGTTTTCTTTATAAGCTCCCGCATATCTCTCCTGGTATTCTTGGATATCAAACCCTCTGCATTTCTGCTGCCCCCATGAAGAACAGAGAAAGTTCTGTGAGACAAAGTAATGAGTGGAGAGTGAAGGGAGATGATCTATGGTTTGACCTGTTCAGAGTTTTTCGGGGCTTTAACCTTCCTCAAATGGAGGGTGATCACCTTCCCATGTTTCCCTATTAAAACAGCTAGATATTGCATAAAGCAGATGGATCCACCACAGCCCAGCTCCACATTTGTATCCAAGGACTCACGTTCCTCATTTCACCAACCCAACAGCATTTTCAGAACACCTCTGCCTTTCCCTGTGTGTCTTTCAGATAACACATAGATGCTCTAGGACAGGTTTGCATCCTGGATTGAAGCTCCCAGCAGGGACTGAAATCTCAGGGAGACTTCCAAGTGTCCTTATGATGGCATTGGATGAAGGGAGATCCAGCTCCTTCCCTGCCTGCACTGCCAGCATTGCCCAGAGCCGGGCACTGGGGACAGCATCCCCCTGAGCCAGCCGTGCCCCCTGCCAGAGCCCCCAGTGCCGGGCAGCTGCTCCCAGCCCTGTGCTCTGCAGAGGGAACTGGGCCCGGGGCTGCAGAGCTGCCCCACGGCTCTGCTGCAGCTCTGCCTGCACAGGAGGGGCTTCACACCTGGGAGCCCGGCCCTGAGGGCAGAGGCTGGGCTGGGGGGACAGGAGAGAGGGGGCTTGTTCAGAGGGAGGGGCTGCACTGCAGGGGCTCCTATGGACATCTCTAAACTCTCTCTGCCACAAGATTTCTGAGCTTTTGTTTTCTCTCATTCCCTGATCTTCTCTCTGCTTCCTGGAGATTTTCCTCCTGCAGGTGTTTCCCTGTGCCTGATCTCTCCCTGCCAGCACCCACAGATCCCCCAAATCTCTGTGCACTCTCCTTGGCCTGACAGAACCGTGCCTGTTTGCAGGGCTCTGGCTGGGGACAGGTTCTGTTTGCAGCTTGGAGAAAGGACAGCTCAGACAAAGCCTGATGGGTCCAGCAAAGGTGATGTTGGTGCAGTCCATGGGCAGAGTGGCTGAAAGCACATTAGGAATCTCCTGTGAACCTATTGATCACTAAAACTAACAGTTTGTATGCCTCAGGCACTTGTCAAAATTCATAATACCTTTAATATTATTCCACCCCTCCCTGCCATTCTCCAATAGTAGGAAACTGAACACAAAATCTTAGGCAATGTCCTCATTTTATCAAAATCCTTGTCTTGGAAATATTCTATGACTGATCAGAAACCCTCAGCATGTCAGATTTCCTGAGCATTCACCTCCCCTCCACCAGAAATACTCAGAGTTGTACTCACAGAGTCTGTAGGCACTGGGATGTTCCAGCTTGAGGAGATGCCTCCAGGAGCTGCAGCTGCATTGTCCTGCAGCCAGAGGCTTCCTGTGTCAAGGGCTGGCAGTGATTCTGCCCCAGGCACTTCTCAGCACCTTCCCAGCCCTGACTGATTGAAGCTCTCTGTGCCTCTGGGCTGTGCCCAGGGTGGCTGCAGGCAGTGCCCCAGCCCTGCTGGGCTGGCAGAAGAGCTGCTCAGCAAGAGAAATGTGCTTTTGAAGCTCTTCTTGGTTTCCAGGAGCTGCCTCTGTGCCAGGAGCCTGGCCCAGCTCAGCAGCACAGACACAGCAGCAGGACTTTAATGAGCCTCTTGGGGCTTTGTGCTGAGGCCCTGAACATCAGTCCCTGAGAGGGAGGGGAAGAAAGCTCTCAAGAACTCCAAGTCAGAATGGAACTCCAAAGTTTCTTTCACTTTTAATGGGTCCCACTGAGGGACGTGACTGAGAAAGTGTCCCCAGGCCCCAGGCAGAGCAGAGAACTGGAGGCACTGATGACAGCTGGGGACAAAGAGAAGCCAAGGCTTGGTGCCCTGGGCCACAGCAGCCAATGCTGTGCCAGCAAGGGCTGTGAGGAGACACCTTGTCCTGAGGCCCTGGGGCCTCCTGGCACAGCCCCAGCAAGGCTGGCCACTGTCACCCCCTTGGCCTGCCCTCAGCATCCCCCCTAGCCCACATGCCAGTGGCCTCAGGGATCTGCTGGAAGGAGTCCCTGGGGAGCCTTGCTCAGGAATGGCCCTGGGGGGCTCCTTCATGCTCCCAGGGACTGCAGCTTTTCCAAAGGACTTTGGCTTTTGCTTTGGAGTCTCTGAGAGCTTTGTGCAATCCTGGCCTCCAATTATCTGCTGTAATTAGTCCCTTGAGAGGCTTAGTCAGTAACAACACTCAGTGGGGCTCATTAATGCTTCAAGGTACTTCAGGTTCTTAAGGTACTTTCCTTTTTCCTTCCCACACTGAGTCTCTGAGAAGTTTGTGCAATCATGGCCCCAATTATCTGCTTTAACGAGTCCCTTGGGAGCTTTGCATTGACACTCAGTGGGGCTCATCAATACTTTGAGATACTCAGGGGTTTTTCAGCTACTTTGGATTTTCCTTCCCAAACTGAGTCTCTGGGAGGTTTCTGTGCAATCCTGGCCTCCAGTTCTCTCCTCCAAGGAGTCCATGAGGAGCTTGTGTTGGGGATGGACCTCAGTGGGACCCATTAATCCCTGGAGACACTTTGGGTGTTTCTTCTGACTTGGACTCCTGGAAAGGTTTGTGCAATCTCCTCTCAAGGCCCTGAGGTTCAAGAGCTCAGTTCCAAATACACCATGGGGCTCATTAGGATCAAGCAAGCCCTAACAAACCATGGCTGTGCCTTGATTTCCCTCTGGTCTGGTGCAGTTCTTAGGAAAGTTTCCTACAATACTTATGGAGAAATAGTTCAAAGAACTTCTAGGAAATATTTATTCCTATTTTAAAGGTTGTCTTTTATTCCTGTTCTCTTTAGAGCAGAGGTGATTGCAGCATTCAGTGATGGATATTGATCCAGGGTCTCTCCTAAGGAGGTCTGGCCAGGTCAGAGAAGCTGTGCCTTGAGGTCTGACCCAGTGGGGACAACCTTGCTCCACATTCCCCAGCCCCATCCTGTCTCTCCTCACTCTCCTGGGACCTGCTTTGCTCACAGAACTGGCTGCACTCAGGCAAAGAGGGGTTTTCCTTCTTTGATTTTAGCAATCTAAAACTGCTGAGTTTCCCCATGGAAAACAGACACCCTCCTCAAGTGTGTGCCAAGCCCAAGGTGCCACCAAGGAGGTTCCCCTTCCCCAAGGCAGAACCACACAAGGAATGTTTCAGACACACAGGGAGTTCTACAAGAAACACAACCCCAGAGTTGGCTGAAGGCAGAATTAGAGCAGCTGCTGAAGGACAGACAAGCTTTGAACTCCTTGCAGCTGAAAGCACCAAGTGGGTTGTTGGGAGGTGTGTGAGTGAGGCAAGAGTGAGGGAAGGGAAATGCAGAGAGCCCTGGAAGTGTTTCTGTGCAGACAGGCTGCTCCAAGGGCAGCGTTGGACTTCTCTGTGAGGGGAGATCAGGACAGAGTGACCTCCCCAGTGACCTCACAATACCCCCTGGGATGTCACAGCCCACTCAGTGATGTCACACAACCTGCCCCAGGATGTCAAACCACCATTCTGTGATGTCACATCATGCTCTGTGATGTCACAGCATCTCTCAGATGTCACAAAACCACCTCATGAGGTCACATATCCTCCCGTAATGTCACACAGCCATGTTTGATTTCATAGTTCACTCTATGATATCACAGTCGGCACTGTGATGTCATACAACCTGTCCTGAGATGTCACATGGCTCTTCTACGATGTCACTGCCCACTCTAGGATTTCATATCACAACCATGTGGTGTCACAGTCTGCTCAGTAATGTCACAACCCTCTCTGTGATGTTGTACATCTAACCTCTGGTGTCACAGTCCTCTCTGTGAAGTCATAACCCCATCAGTGATATCACCCAGCCCACTCTGTGATGTCATACAGCCATACTGTGACATCACACAACTCTTTCTGATGTCACACGGTCCCCTCTATGATGCCATAGCTGCTCAGTGACCTCACACAACAAACTCTGTCATGTCACAGCCCCATCTGTGACCTCACACAACCCACTCGGAGCTGTCACACAGCCCCTTTCTGACATCCCAGCTGCTCTGGGGCTCCAGGACACAGCCACAGAGGTGCTGCTGTGACACAGCCCCCTCTGGCACATCCCACAGCCCCTGCCAGTGCTGAGCCCCTGGCAGCTCTGTCTGGGCCTGCTCGTGTCCCTGAGCTGCCCTGGCAGGGCCCCAGCCCTGCTGGGCTGTGCTCAGGAGCTGCTCCTGGCCAGAGCTGTCTCTCTGCAGCGCTGCCCTTGCCAGGAGCTGCCTCTGGGCCAGGAGCCCGGCCCAGCTCAGCAGCACAGACACAGCACCAGCACTTTCATCACCCTCTCGGGCCTTTGGGGCTCTTGGCATCACACTCAGTCCCTCAGGGTGTGCTCCAGAAACTCCTCAAGAACTCCAAGTCAGATGGAAACACTGAAGTTTCTTGTAGTTGAAATGAGAGACACAAGTGAGAAAGCGTCCCCAGGTTCCAGGTAGAGCAGAAGACTGGAGGCCCTGATGGCAGCTGGGGACAAGCAAGGGAAAGGTGTCTGTGGTGCTGAGCAAAGCTGGATGTGTTTCAGGAATGCCAAGGGCCAAGGGCTGAGCCCCAGCCCCTGGCAAGGCAGATGCTGTCCCTCCCTCATTGCTCAGGGCTCTTCCCGGGGCACTGGCATGTGGGGATGTGCAATGCCAAGGGCAGCACCATGGGGCGGCCCCTGCCAGGCTGCTGAGCAGGGACAAGGAGGCAATGAGGCCCCAGGGCTGCCAGGGTCACTTGTCCCCTGCTGGCCTCAGGCCCAGGGCCAGCAGCCATGGCCAAAGGGCTGCACAAGTTGCCTCTGGCATGGCTTTTAAGCTGCTAAGCCCTGAGCCCTCAGACTCTGCCTCCTGCTTATGTGATGAGGCCTTCAAATCCCATCCTGGGAGATTTTTGGGTCCTCTCCATGGTCTCTGAAAATGGAAACACTGGTCAAAGTTATTTCCTCACAAATCTTGCATTGACAAGGATCAATATCTTTAAAGTGAACAAGAGTTAATTTGTATCTGTTAGAAGGAGGAAATATTTTAATCAGGTATTTTATGAGAGTGGCACAAAACTGCAACTGCTTTTCCAGACAAGTCGATGCCCCATCCCAAGAATGCTCCAAGAGCAGGAGCTCTGTGCAACCTGACACAGTGAAAGCCCCTCCCCAAGGATGGAATTGCTGTTGTGTGGGTTCTCTCATGTGCTGGGTGCCCTCACAACGCTCCTGGCCAGAATGTCTGCTGAGGGCCAGACAGACTGCTGCAGTGGCACTGACCTCACAGCCATCACCATTGCAGCCATGTCCCCTGGGCCTGGCTCTCCCCTTTCCTCTGTCCCTGCCTTGTCTCTGCTGGCATGAAGAGCTGTTTCATTATTATCTTGTCCCCAAGGTGCTGGGGCCAATTGCTTCCCAGTCAGGCTCCTGGAGCAGCAGTGGCTTTTCAGAGCCCAGCCAGAAATGAGCCCTGAAGCAGCAGCTCTGCAGTGCTGGCCACCAGGCCGGGGTGCCAGGGGAGCCTTCTGGCCATGCCCTGGAAGCAGCTGCTGCTGCCAAGGTGCCTTTGGTGCCTCAGGCTGTCCCTGGCACAGCTCCCAGCACGGCACTCTGCACTTGTGCCCGAGCCCTTCCCTGGGTTGGGGCTGCCCTGGGGCTTTTCCTGCAGTGGGATCTGCCCTGGCCATGGCACAGGAAAGGCAGTTCCTGCTGGAGCAGGAGGCTGTGCCTGGAATGAGCTCAAACAGCTCCAGCAAGGCCCTGTTTACTTAAAATTTACTTCTACAGAACTATAGTCTAATAATTGTTATAGCTCCTCTACTCTGGAGTAAATAACTCTATTTTATGTTTACTCTGTAGTGTAAATAAATCCTCCTGTCTAATCATGATTAGAATTAATCACAGCTGTATTTATAGACATACATCTGGTGTTCTGTTGTTAATCCTGTTGGACAAACTGCATTATGGCTCAATTTCACCTGTCCAATGTTTTACACATAAACATTTGACAACATCTGGGGCTAGGATTGGATCCTAGTGCTCCCAGTCTCCTCTCTTAGAAGGAATTTAAAAGTCTAGGCAACCTGGAGGGGTTTGAGGATCCCTGGTGGCTGCTGGGTGTCATTTCTCCAACCTCAAGACTCAGCAGGAGTTTCTCCAATTAAGAAATAAAGCTTTTGCCTGAAGCTCCCACTCTACCCATGAAACAAAGCCCTGGGAGTGTCTGTGACATCCCGGCTCTTTGGCAGCCTGGGGGCTCCTGGGATGTCACCATGGAATTGCTGGGACTGTGTCTGACCACACGGCTCTTCAGCATCCCCAGAAACCCCTGGGAGGTCTCTGTGGAGTCCCTGTCTCTGCCTGTGACATTCCGGCCCTTGAACAGCCTGGAGATTCTTGGAATGTCCCCATGGAACCCCTCTGAGAGCCTGTAACAAATCTAATCCTTGGTAGGAAACCATCACCAGCCCCCTGTTGCTATGGTCTGTTTCCATGGCAACCATCACAGCACCTGTTGTTATGGTCAGTCCCTTGGCAGCTCCATGGATACCCCATGCCAGGGGTGGTTGCCATGGACACCAGCTCAGGCCTGGAGCCAGAGTCCATTGCCATGGTAACCATTTGCAGGCCCATCCCCAGGCTCATGGGATCCCAGAGCCACAGAATTGGCTGAGTTGGGAGGGAGCCATGGGGATCCTCCAGTCCAACTGCTGGCCCTGCACAGGACACCCCAACAATCCCAGCCTGGGCCTGGCAGCGCTGGCCAAACGCTGCTGGAGCTCAGCCAGCCCTGGAGCTGGGAGCCTTCCCTGGGGAGCCTGTTCAGTGCCCCAGCAGCCTCGGGGGAAAAACCTTTTCCTCACATCCAGCCTAAACCTGCCCGCCTCAGCTCCAGCCGCTCCCTCCACTCCTGTCCCTGGGCACCAGAGGGAAGAGGTTCCCACAGCCCCCAGCCAGGGACCCGCTCCCAAGGCTGCTGCCATGGCAACCAGGCCTGCCACCAGCTGGGATGCTCGGTTTCCACAGGCTGGGCTTCAGGAATGGCATTCCCCAATTTAATACTCCCACTAAAACTGCGCCACCGCACATTTCCCTCCCAGCTCCCATGGAAGGCACAATAGGCAAAGATCCTGGGCTGGGATAAGAACAATTTGCTGGGAACAGCAACCAGATAAGGAACAAACAGGAACAGAATCAATTTTAGTAACAGAAGGGATAAGACAAACTATTTACAGAGAAAACTACAACACCAGCGACTGGCTCTTCCTGGCCACATATTTCCTCCTGCCAAGAAAGGACACCCTTCTCCTCTAGTGAGAGAGAGGGAGTCCTTTTCCTGCCCCTGGCAATGACCTGAGATGGGATTGAATATAATAACAGCGACATGGGCAGACCCTCACGTTCTTTGATCCCACATCATGACATTGCCATGGGCAGGAAAAGGGACAGGTGTCTTCCCAGCATGGATCCCAGGGAACATGGATCACCAGGTCTCTGCCCAACATCGGTCCTCCAGTAGGGGATTTCAGCTGGAGCAGTGGACAAAGCTCTACTGGAACTTGGGGCCTTTGCAAGGCTTCCCTTACCGGTGCCTCCATTGGTGTCGGGTCAAGTTAGAGCTCTGGCTGAAGCTCCTCCCACACTGGGGACACTCATAGGGCCTCTCCCCAGTGTGGATGCGCTGGTGACTGATGAGGCTGGAATTCTGCTTGAAGCCCTTCCCACAGTCGGGGCAGCGGAAGGGCCTCTCATCCGTGTGAATCCGCTGGTGCAGGAGGAGATTGGAGCTCCTCTGAAACCTCTTCCCACACTCGGGACACTCGTAGGGCCTCTCCCCAGTGTGGATGCGCTGGTGACGGATGAGTTCAGAGTTGCAGCTGAAGCCCTTCCCACACTCAGGACACTCGTAGGCCCATTCCCCAGTGTGGATCATCTGGTGGCGGATCAGTTTGCTGCTCTGGCTGAAGTTCTTCCCACACTCCAAGCACTTGTAGGGCTTCTCCGCATCCTGAAGCTGCTCATGCACCACCAGCTCAGAGCCACGGCTGGATCTCCGGCCGCCTTCCCAGCACAGGGTGGGTCTTTCCTCCTCAGAGCACCCTGGGATGGGTTTGGAGCCCCTCCTCCTGCGGGATATCTGAAGCTTTTCCTCCCCGCTGGATTCCTGCACTGTGCAGCTGCTCAAAATGTCCTCTTCAACAAGGTTGTGCTGTGGGGATTTGTCCTCCCTGGTCTCCATCCTCAGCTCCTTGTCTGGGGGAGGAAGGACAAGGAGAGGATGGGATTTGCCTCCGTGCCAGAGGGAAGGGGAAGGAGATCCCCCCAGTGCGTCCCCGGCAGGACGGCGTCGGCAGCGGGGTTGTCCTGCAGCCAGGGGCCAGGCTGGGCTGGGAGATGGAGCAGGAGAGAGGGGGAAAGGGGCACTGACTTCCTCCTCACCTGCCTGGGTGTCCTGGGGCATCTTCCTCCTTCTCACAGCCTCCTTCTCCATCCAGCCAAAGTTTAGCAATGAGAAATCCTGGTTTCAGAAAATGCAATGGATGAGCACTTTGGGTTAGGGGTTTCCTACTTTCCAAGTCCTTCCCTAGAAG
>NC_142217.1:1255761-1286569 GCF_049639895.1 Pseudopodoces humilis
TTTCTGCCTGGCTGCTGTCCAGCCACTCTGTCCCCAGCCTGTAGCACTGCAGGGGTCATTGGGGCCAAAGTGCAGGACCCGACACTTGGACTTGTTAAACCTCACCTTGTTGGGTTTGGGCCCTGGATCCAGCCTGTCCAGGTCCCTGTGCAGAGCCCTCCTACCCTGCAGCACATCAACACTCCCAGCCAACCTGGTGTCACTGCAGTTCCATGGGGCCCTAGAGTGTCACAATGGTCTCCAGCAATGGTCTCCATGAAGCCTCCCAGCCTCCCAGCAATCCAATTTTGGATCATACTGGGAGTGACTGGATTCATACTGGGAGTATCTGAGAATGACTGGGAACACACCATGCACAACATCCCCCATACTGGGGGTGACTGGGAGCAACTGGGAGCACACTGGGAGCCAATGGCATCATACTGGGACTGACTGGCTTGATCTAGTCAGAGGCAACTGGGACCATCCTGGGGGTGCTGCCATGTGACAAGGATCATACTGGAGCTTACTGGGCTCATATTGGTGTTGAAAGGGAACAACTGAGATCTCTGAACACCAAAGGTTCCTTTCCTGCTCACTGAAGAAGGAGCTTCCCAGTATCCATGTGTGAGGGGACCTTCACCTGAACCAGATGCTGTTAGGAGAAAAAGCTGCCTCTGCTGGAAAATCCCACACAACAAGTCAATGCCAAGAGAGCATTTTGCTTTCACAACTTCCCTCCTGGAGCCACAGTCCTTTTGGATCACACAGCAAGCGAGAGAACAGCACAAAATACAAGGCTGTGTCCAGTTTTTGGCTGGACCAGCAAACAGAGGGAGTGCCAGGATCTGCTTCCACAGACTCTCCTCTTGGGGAACAGATCCCCCCCAGGCTCCATTCCAAATGCTGTGCACACCCTGCTGGCTACAAACAACCCCTTCTTTAAGAAGTTGTTGGCAGGAGCTTTCCCAAATAAATGGCATCTTAATGGCAATTTTCATTCAAAATCACCTCTGTTCCAAAGGAAGAACGGAAAGCCCACAGCAATCCCAAAGGCACATATGGTGCACCTGGGGAAATCCTTGACTTAGGGGCCCAGTGGGTTAAAAAATACCCATCAGAAGCCACAGAGTGCAGAGTGCAAACTGCAGCAACCACTTGCTGGATCATTTTGGCTGTGCTTCACACATCTGCAGACTGTCTGTCCCCCTGCCAGGACAGAAGGACACCCATCAGGGGCTGGGCTGGCTGCTGAGAATGCCTCGGGCAGGAGGATCCTCAGGCAATGAGCAGGTGCCCAGAGCCGCTCTGACACTGAGGCCTCTGTGCCCCACAGCAACGGGAACACCACAAGGACACGGCAACGTTCCTGTGACATCACAGCAGCAGCTCCCCCAAAAACCGCCTGGAAGGTTCTCCTGGGTCACCAAGGAGCACAAAGGATCCTCAGAGGGCACAACCTATTGCTCAAGGGATCCAAGAGGAGCTCAGAAAATGCAGCAAATGAGGACACCCCACAGCCCAGCCTGAACACTGAGAAGGAACAAATATGTGACCAAACCAAAAGAAATACAACTTCTGGTCACTGATGCTTCTGACTAAAACCAGTGTCTCAGTTCTAGAAGACAGGTGTCTGCTAGGGAGGGCAGGAGCCTCCCTTGGGATGAAAGAATGTAGACCACCCTCCCTCCGAATTATTATAATTTTGAAATCAAGGGGCTCTTAGGCAGAGATCTGGGGATAGGAATAACAGTTCTTTATTAGTATAACCAGGCAAACAAACAACAATAACTACAGCAATAACAACAAAACAGGACCAGGGGCCCCGTGACAGCTTTCTCAGCTGAGACGGGATGGAGGAGAGGTTTTCTTTTTCACAAACCCCTCGGGTGGGCAGTCCCGGTGCTCCTGCAGGGCTCTGAGGAACAGTCAGCTGGAACAGCAGGGATGAGCTGAGATCCTGGGACGGTGGCTGAGGTGTATCAGCAGCTCCACAGTGGTGCCTGGCACTGCCACACGTCCCCGCAGGACAGGGGGTGAGAGGCCACCAACAAAGAGGGAAGAAGGAGAAGCAGCAGCAGCTTCTTCTAGATGAAGGCAAAATTCCCTTCTCCCCACCCCAACAGCTCCGTGCCCAAAGTGTCCTTCTCCAAAGCTGAAGAAAAGCCCGCCAAACTGTCGCCACCCTCCTTTTTTCCTGTCCCCTTCCCTCCTTGGGCCCGGCCAAACTCTTTGTCTTTTGTCAATCACCCACCAAGTACCCATAGTTAGGTTCCCTCCCCGCCCCCATCCCCCCGCCCCCGCAACTAATGGGTAAAAATTCCACAGGCAATCCAGAATTAAAAAAAAAAAAAAAAAGACACCTAACCCCCAACACCTGCCTCTAGCAAGGACCTGAGATGGGATTGAATATAACAAAAGGGCCACGGCCAGACCCTCACGTTCTTTTATCCCACATCATGTCATTGCCATAGGCAGGAAAAGGTACAGGTGTTTTCCCAGCATGGATCACAGGGAACGTGGATTACCAGGTCTCTGCCGAACTTGAATTTTCCAAGGAGGGATGAAGCTGGAGCAGTGCACAAAGCTCTTCCTGTACTTTGAAGCATTTGCAGAGCTTCCCTTACCGGTGCCTCCGTTGGTGTTGGGTCAAGTCAGAGCTCTGGGTGAAGCTCTTCCCACACAGGGTACACTCGTAGGGCCTCTCCCCAGTGTGGATGCGCCGGTGGGTGATGAGGGTGGACTTTCGCTTGAAGCCCTTCCTACAGTCGGGGCAGCGGAAGGGCCTCTCATCCGTGTGAATCCGCTGGTGCCTGAGTAGATGGGAGCTGGTCTGGAACCTCTTCCCACACTCAGGACACTCGTAGGGCCTCTCCCCAGTGTGGATCATCTGGTGGATGGTCAGATGGGACGTCAGGCTGAAGGTCATCCCACACTCCCCACACTCATAGGGACGTTCCCCAGTGTGGGTCCTCTGGTGGTAGATCAGATTGGAGCTCTGGCTGAAGCTCTTCCCACATTCCTCACACTCGTAGGGCCTCTCCCCAGTGTGGATGCGCCGGTGGATGATGAGGTGGGAGTTCCGCTTGAAGCCCTCCCCACAGTCAGGGCAGAGGAAGGGCCTCTCATCCGTGTGAATCCGCTGGTGCACGAGGAGATTGGAGCTGGTCTGAAACCTCTTCCCACACTCAGGACACTCGTAGGGCCTCTCCCCAGTGTGGATGCGCTGGTGGATGATGAGCTGGGAGCTGAAGCTGAAGCCCTTCCCACATTGCCCACACTCGTAGGCCCATTCCCCAGTGTGGATCATCTGGTGGCGGATCAGGCTGTTGCTCCGGCTGAAGCTCTTCCCACACTCCAAGCACTTGTAGGGCTTCTCCCCATCCTGAAGCTGCTCATGGACCACCAGCTCAGAGCCCTGGCTGGATCTCTGGCCGCCTTCCCGGCACAGGGTGGGTCTTTCCTCCTCAGAGTACCCTGGGCTGGGTTTGGAGCCCCTCCTCCTGCAGGATCTCACAGGCTTTTCCTGCCCGTTGGATTCCTTCACCATGGAGCTGCTCAAAACGGCCTCTTCCACGAGGTTCTGCCGTGGGGATTTGTCCTCCCTGGTCTCCATCCTCAGCTCCTTGTCTGGGGGAGGAAGGACAAGGAGAGGATGGGATTTGCCTCCGTGCCAGAGGGAAGGGGAAGGAGATCCCCCCAGTGCGTCCCTGGCAGGACGGCGTCGGCAGCGGGGTTGTCCTGCAGCCGGGGGCCATGCTGGGCTGGGAGATGGAGCAGGAGAGAGGGGGAAAGGGGCACTGACTTCCTCCTCACCTGTCTGGGCGTCCTGGGGCATCTTCCTCTTCCTCGCAGCCTGCTTCTCCATCTCACCAAGGTTTGGGAATGGGAAATCCTGGTTTGGGGAGAAATACAGTTCATGAGCACATTGGAATAGGGCGTTCCTCGTGCCCAAGTCCATCTCTAGAAATCACAAGCCTTCCATAAAAACCTCCCAAACACCAAGATTCAGCCCTGAAAATGCCTCCCAGGAGTTCCCCATCTCTGGTCTCTCCCCTTTGGTGTTCAGGGTTTCCCCCCTGTCCCAGCTGCTGGGGGTCACACTTGTACTGGGGGTTCCCCTGTTTGCTTGGTCCCTGCCGTCCTCAGGCTGCTGGGAGTACCAGGAACCTGAAAAGCTCCCCCCAGTTCCATCTCCTCAATAAGGGATGCTGGGACCCCCCATGGTCCCCCCAAGGGGCATTTGCTGCTCAGCTTTGGAATTCTTCATTCATAAATATCCCCCCCAAAAAAATCCAACCCAGGGACCCCCCAGGATATCTGGGCTGAGCTCCCCCTCTTGGGGCACCTGTGGGATGGGGGGTGATGATCCCACAGGTAGGGGGACTGTAAATTCAGGGAGTTCTTGACCTCTTGGTTCATTCTCCTTTCCCTGATCCTCCTTTGTCCCTCCTCTTCCTGTTGAAGTTCATTTAAAAAATTATGGTCTGTCCCAAGGGAAGAACTCACCCTTGGTTTTGTATAAGGTCAGTCCCTACCTAACCTCCCTTTTCTTTTCCCTATCCCACTGGCTGTAACCCCCCTGTATCTCCTGGCCACCCCCTTCCCCAAGTTTAAGAGATAGCACCCGAGGAATCTCAGCCTCTTTCTTGCCCCAGGTGATCCACATACAATGAACCCAGGACCACATCTCGTAAGTCTGAGCCTTCTTTGTCTGAAATACCTTAGGTCCATGTTGGATATATTTTGAGACCCCTTCCTGCCCGTGTTCTGTGAAGGGTGGACACATCCCCATGGGGGACAAGAATGAAGGAGTTTGTGGAGTACTTACAACATCTTCCTCCCTCTCCTCCCCTTCCATCCCTCCTCCTTCCCCTCCCTAATGCCACCTCCTGCTCCTACTTCCATCCCTTCTCTCTCTCCTTCTTCACCCCTCCTCTTCCATCCCTCCTCCTCCTCCCCCAGGAGCAGTGACACCCTCGGTGCCCCGTTCCCAAACCCCTCACAGCCCACGGCAGGAGCGGGGATGGAGCCGGGACAGGTCGGGATGGGCAGCGCGGGGCTCTCAGCTGCTCCCACCCGCTGGGGACGGGGGGAACCCGGCCCGGGGAAAAGGAGAGGGAAACTGGGAAAATTGGGGGCTGCAGATCCAACCTGGGGCTGGCTGGGGACCCTGGCTGGGGACTGCCAGCCCTTGGGGCTGCTCTGGGGAGATGTGGGAGGGGGGAACACAGAGAGGGCCGGGGGATCCCAGGAGTGGCAGCACTGGCAGGGACTGGTTTGTACTGGGATCATCCTGGCAGTGGCTGAGATTGCACTGGCTGTGTACTGACATCATACTGGGATCATACTGGGAGCAGCTGGGCCCACGCCAAGAGAGACTGTGATCACACTGAGGGAGACTGGAATCATATTGGGATGATACTGGCAGTGAATAGGAGCCTACAGGGGGAAACTGAGACCAGGTTGGGGGCAAATGGGATATACTGGGAGTTACTGAGATCATGCTAAGGCTGACTGTGAGCACCTGTGAGCAACTGGGGTCATGCCAGGAGCAACTGGCAGGAACTGGGAGTTCCTGGGTGCATGCTGGGGGTAACTGGAAGCAACAGGACTTATACTGGGATGAACTGGGATCATGCTGGAGGTGAATACGATCATACTGGCAGGGAGTCCAACTCCACTGAGGCTGACTGGGAGTGGTTGAGAGTAAATGGGATCATGCTAGAAGGAACTGGGAATATGCCCTGCGCTCCCCAGAACCCCGGGATCGCCCCCCATATGTCCCATGTGTCCCCCAAACCCTCCAGGATCCCCGAGTGCCCCCTCAGTGCCTGTTCGGGACCCCCCAAAGCGTCTCTGGATCCCCGAATGCTCCCGACCCCACAGATGCCCCTTCCAGCCACTCCTGGGAATTCATCTCCCATCATCCCAGAGCACAGCTCCGCGCCCAAACCTCCTGCCGTGCCCCGCGCCCAAAAGAGCCCGGTTACGGCTCCCCAGGTTCCCCCCAAGTGCTCCCGAGCCGTATACATTCGCCCCGAGCACCTGCAGCCACGGCTCGGACGCAAAAGTCTTCTCCAAGCGCTTCCCCACACCGCCGAACGCGCCTTCCGTGCCACTTCCGGAACTACAGCTCCCATCATGCTCCGCGGCGCCCATAGAGCGCTATTCCAGCCGGGACTTCATCTCCCGTCATGCCCCGCGCCTCACCGGAACCCATTGGAGCTGTGCCTTCAACTCCCGTGATGCTCCGCGGCCCCATCAAACCGTATTATACCGGCGCCTACAACTCCCATCATCCCCCGCGGCCCAGAGATTCCCCGTTACAGCCCCCCAAGTGCCCGCCCGGACCCCGAAGGGCCCCCAGATTCCCCTCCCTGACCTCCAAGTGCCCCCCTGGACCCCAAAGTGCTCCCCCTGACCCCGAAGTGTCCCACAGAATCCCCAAGTGCCCCTCCAAGTGCCCACCCGGCTCCCCCAAGTGTCCTCCAGACCCGCAAGTTCTCTCTAAATTCCCTCCCCAGACCCAAAACTGCTCCACATGTTTCCCAGAAAAGTCTCCGTGGACCCCAAAGTGGCCCCTTTTACTCTGTCTGAGAATAATTTAAAAATGATGATCAAAGAACTAAAAATAGGAGTAATTAGCATAAAGAGGGAGAAATAGTAGTCAATTAATTAATGAAGGGAATTGTACTTTGAACCAAGGACCAATAATGTTTTTAAATGCTAAAAATCTATCAATTCTTTTATATAAATATAAAAATTAGGTTATAAAAATACAGAATAAAATTATTATAAAAATTAAAATTTTATTTTTATTAATTTATTAGATTTTAATAATAAAGAAAAGTTGATAAATGTTTTCAATGCTTTGGGATGTCAGTCCCAGGTGGGCGATGTCAGACATGCTGAGGCTCGGGGTGAGGAGCAGGTTGTCCAAACAGGGGCAGCCCACAAGGGGCTCATTCTTCTCTGTGACCAGACCTCCTAAGGAGACATTCAGCATCAGGATCACTTGGGGAATGCTTCTGTCACCTCTTCTCTCAACTAGAAAATTAAAAAAAATATCCCCTTGATTGTAAAAAAAAAAGAAAAGTGGCGGATTTTCAAATCTTCCTCCTTAACAGAACTCCAAACTGACTCCAAGCAGCTGCACAAGCCTTGGACTTGAAGAAAATGGAAGGAAGAGAAAGAGCCCCCGAGGCTTTCTGTATTTTAATGAACCCCAGGGTGCATTTGGGGCTGAGTCCAGGACCCTCAGGCACTGAGAGAAGGTTGAAGCAGCTGCTCAAGGAGTCAGAAGCAAAACTCCAAGTCCCTTGGAGCATCCCTGGGCCCCACTGACTGCCGGCTCCTGGCACACTCAGCCATGGCATGGTCCAGTCTCACGCTGGGACACCTCCTGCACCAAAATTCTACCCTGGCAGGGACTTTTCTTTCTCCTCCCCTCCCGGCTGAAGCTGCCAAGCTGCACTTTGGGGAGGTTTCCTTCTCTTCCCACTGCCAAGGAAAGCTGTGTCTCCTGCTGTTCACAGACAGAGAAGGGCTGCTGGGGGATGTGGGGGTTGGAGGCTGCCTGGGGTACAGTGGCCATGAAATCATCGAGTTTTGAAATATTCTGTGAAAGAAGGAGGGGCATCAACAAAACTCCTACACTGGACTTAGGAAGAACAGACTTCAGCCGATTAAGGTTGCAGATTTGAGGAGTACCAAATCAGCTACTCAGTTTTTTGAAGGGAAACAGCCTTTTAAAACAATGGATTCCTGGAAGGATGGACACACTTCAAGAAAAAAGTCTTGAAGGAGCAGGAACAGCCTGTCCCTCTGTGACAAAAAATGAGCTGGTGAGGAAAATGACCGACCTGGCTGGGCAGGGAGCTTTTGGAGGAACTCAGGGAAAAGATCAGGGTGCATCACCTTTGGGCAGAGGGACAGTCAACTCAGGAAATGTCTAAGGATGTCATTAGGTCATGCAGAAAGAAAAGTAGAGAGGTGAAAGCTCAATTAGAGCTTAACCTGGCTGCTTCTGTCAAGGATAATAAATATGTTTTTATAAATACATTAATGGCAAAAGGAAGGCTATGGACAACCTCCATTCCTTATTGGGGGGGATATGGTTACCAAAGATGAGGAAAAGGCTGAGGTACTCAACACCTTCTTTGCCTCAGTTTTCAACGTTAAGACAGGTTTTCCTCAGGACAAGTGTTCTCCTGAGCTGGTAGATGGGGACAGGGAGCAGAAGAGCCCCCTGTAATCCAGGAGGAAGCAGTCAGAGACCTGCTGAGCCACTCAGATGCTCACAGGTGGATGGGATCGGATGGGATCCATGCTAGGGGGATGAGGGAGCTGGTGGATGAGCTCCCCAAGCTGCTCTCCATCATTTCTCCTCATCAGTCCTGGCTCACTGGGGAGGTCCCAGAGGACTGGAGGTGCCAGTGTGAGCCC
Organism: Pseudopodoces humilis; assembly: GCF_049639895.1. Taxonomy (NCBI): domain Eukaryota; kingdom Metazoa; phylum Chordata; class Aves; order Passeriformes; family Paridae; genus Pseudopodoces; species Pseudopodoces humilis. The sequence continues at coordinate 1,264,189 of NC_142217.1, forward strand.
ATCCCCAAGAAGGGCTGGCAGGAGGCTCTGGGGAACTGCAGGCCTGTCAGCCTGAGCTCGGTGCCTGGGGAGGTTTTGGAACAGATCCCCTTGAGTGCCATCCCACGGCACCTCCAGGATGGCCCAGGGGTCAGACCCAGCCAGCGTGGCTTTAGGAGGGGCAGGTCCTGCCTGACCAACCTGATCTCCTTTTATAACCAGCTGACCCGCCTGGTGGGTGCGGGACAGGCTCTGGATGTGTCGAGCTGGACTTCAGCAAGGCCTTGGACACGGAGAGCCACAGCATTCCCTGGAAAAGCTGCAGCCCACGGCTTGGACAGGAGCACTCTTTGCTGGCTGCAGAAGTGGCTGGAGGCCGGGCCCAGAGAGTGGTGGGGATGGTGCTGCATCCAGCTGGTGTCCAGTCCCTGGTGGTGTCCCCAGGGATCTGTGCTGGGCCCAGTCCTGGTTAATATCTTCACTGAGGGTCTGGCTGAGGGGGTCGAGTCCAGCACTCACAAATTGCAGATGACACCAAGCTGGCTGCGAGTGGGGATCTGCTGGAGGGCAGGACAAGGAGACACAACCTTAAGCTGCACCAGGGCAGGTTTAGGCTGGACAATAGGAAGGAGTTCTTCCCGGAAAGGCTGATTGGGAATTGGAATGGGCTGGCCAGGGGGGAGGTGGCAGAGTCACTGTCCCTCTCCATTGGAGTGGGGGAGTGACATCAATCTCTGTGCAGTAACTGATTTTGCTTTAAAACAATTGCTTCAAAATTGCTTCCTGTTACACCCTGAGTGTCTGTGCTGGTTTTGTATTAGTTGATATTTGGTGAGGAGGGAAGAAGCCACCCATGCAAATGTTTATTCTAGGAGGGGGCTGCTAAGAGCTTCCTCTGTGCTTAGCAAAACCAACAGCTGGCTGGCTCTGAGAATTGACACCCTTTTAAACCATTTAGAAGCTGGATCCTCCTGTGTGAAATCCCCATTTTAAAGACAGGCACGCCCAGGAAAGCTCTCTGTTGTTTCCAGCTGTGAAGAGTTCACTGGGTGCTGGTCAGGCCGGCCCTGCTCCAGCCTGGCCTGCACCGAGCCGGGCTCCGCCAGGCCCCGGGAGCGGCTCTGGGCTGGGCCAGGCCCCTTCAGCACGGCCCGCGCGGCCCCAGCGGCTGCCGGGCACAGGGAGGGGAAGCCATCGGCCCGCAGCTGCAATTGAAGGGAGCAGGGGCCTGGGACCAGCCATGTGGGCAGAACAGCCACGACTGTTCTGGCCGGGCCCCCTGAGATCTTGGCACAGCCCCAGCGCTGCCTGAAATCCATCACCGTGACTGCTTCGGCCACTGCCCGGCAGAAACCATCATGAGCATCTGCAGGTCTGGGTGAGATATTAACTCTTTCTGTGCACAGATGAGACCTGCAGACCTCGATCCTCCCCTTGGGTGAGAGGAAAGGACAGAGTGGGAGACTAATGCCAGAGGTATGGTAGGCTACACTTGTCTTCATATGTCATTGAATTAGAGAAAAACTCTCTCCAGGGCAAATTATGCAACACTTTGCCTCACAATCCATCACTCTTAATTACAGTGAGAGGTAGGTCTTAATTACAATCCGATTAGAGCAAATCAACATGGTGTGAATGGCAAGAAGAATTTGCTTGTCAACAGATGAATATGTCCCACTCAAGAATAAACAAAATCTGCCTTTACTTGGAAGAAAGTAGACATGGAGCAATGCAGTATTTGGATTTTATCCAGTGACAAATGGGGCAAGAAGCTGTAACAACTCACCTGTTTTACAGAACACAAGTACTGATACACCAATAGTGCACCCACATTGAAGGGATCTTGAGGACATTCCTTTATTTCTTAACGAGGAATGGACAGCAAAATGCTGGCATTTATCTGAACTGGAAGCAACGTTCCTCTCCTGTTTCTCCTTGAGCACACTGTTCTCTGCAGACTTCACTGTGCAGCCCATCAATCCTCTCTTGGCCAACAGCTAAATGGCATCACTACCAAAACACAGGTGCCAGCATCATCACCCCAGCATTATTCCAGCACTGCTTTGATGGTGCACAGGAGCACAGAATGGCTTGGCTTGGAAGGGACATTTAAAGGCCATCTAGTGCAGTGAGCAGGGACACCTTTAGATCAGGTTGCTCAGAGCAGGAGCTTGAATGTCAGCAGGGATGGATGCTCACCTCTCTGGGCAACCTGTGGCAGGGTTTCAAAACCCACAGTGTAAAAATGGTCTTTCTTATGTCTAGTCTGAATCTACTGTCCTTTAGATTGAAAACATTCCCTCTCAGTCTTGTCACAACAGGCCCTACTAAAAATTCTGTCCTGTCTTTTTTACAAGCCCCCTTAAAGTACTGAAAGGGAGCAATCAGGTCTCTGTGGAGCCTTCTCCCTTCCAGGCTGAACACCCCCAGCTATCCCAGCCTGTCTCCAAAGCAGAGGGGCTCCAGCCCTCAGAGCATTTTGTCCCTCCTCTGGACCAGCTCCAACAGGACCATGTCCTTCCTGTGTTGGGCACCCAGAGGTGGATGCAGTACTCCAGGTGGGCTCGCACCAGAGCAGAGGGGTGGTGGAATCACCTCCTTCAAGCTGCTGGGCAGCCTCCTTTGGAGGCACATGGCTGGCTCATGTCCAGCCTCTCACCTTGCAGCAGCCACAAGTCCTTCTCAGCAGGGCTGCTCTCCATCCCTTCATCCCCCAGCCTGTGAGATCAGCTGGGCTGGGACCCTGTCATAGCCCTTGGACAGAGCTGCTGGGCAGGATGAGCTCCCTAGTGAAGAAGGCAGATCCCACTCCCCACACAATTCCACCCTGGCCGTGAGGTCACAGCAGCCTGTGGGGTGACAGCAGGCTGAGGTGACAGCAGGCTCTGAGGTCACAGAGGTGCCAGAGCCCCGTGGTTGCACAGCACCACAAGGAGCGAGCAGTCAGTCCTTGACCACGACTGTTGTGGCAGCAGCGGCGGCGGCAGCAGCGGTGCTGACATTGGGACAGCGGTGTCAGGACAGTGGTGGCAGCAAGAGCTGCAGGACTGGCAGTGGGCAAGGCACCATGGCCTTTGCTCTGCGCCTCCTCCTCCTGCTCCTCCTGGCAGTGGCCCTGCCTGACAGGGCTGCCCAGGCTGCTCCGTGGCGAGCACAGCGAGCAGGTGAGCCGGCGGCCTGGCTTCCCTTTCCCGGGACAGTGCTCCCTTCTCCCTGGGAAGTGTTGGGGATGGTTTTCCCCAGGGCTTTAGGGAGGGTTTCCTCTGTGGGAGGGAGAGAGTCTCGAGAGGCTCTCTGCTGGTCCTGCTGCCCCTCCAGAGATGTTGCACAGGGCCTGCAAAGAGGGTGGAGAGTGACCAGAGCCAGCCCAGAGCTCCCCAGGCCTCTCTGCAGCTTTGGCCATGTCCATTGACATCTGGCTCCCACAGCCTTGCCCAAACCCCATGCAGTTCCCAGTTCCCTAAAACAGAAGGGGATCCCAGCACACCATGGAATCATCCTGATCTGTGCTCCCTTCTAGATTGGGATCGTAACTTGCATTATCTGGATGCCGTCTTGGATAACGGCTTGAAACACTTGGAGAATGCTGGAGGCAAGTTCTCAATGTGCCTTTCCTGGGAGAATAATCGGTGTCAGTGTGGCAAGAGCTCCCTCGTCTGCCATATCTCTTAACATAATCTCAAGCTTGAAGGATTCTGGAAAAGTTGCCCTGCTCTCTTCTGGAGCCCTGAGTGATCCCACAGCATTGCTGTCAGTGGGAGGAAGGAGTATTTAGCTGTCAATCTTCTTCCCATGTGCAATGCCAGTGTCACCTTCTGTGTGCTCTGTGCAGCCAAGGAGAAGAACAGAGAGGGAAGGGCTGGGCCCAGGGCTGTGCCCCGGGGCTGTGCCTTGCATGGTTCCTTTGCCAGCCCCAGGGAGCCTGAGCTGTCACTGCCAAGCCCTGGCCCTGCCTGGGGCTCAGTTCAGAGCTGATGGCAGTTCCAGGGTGTCCTTTCTCCCCTGACTGCCATGCAAGAAGCTTCTTCTATCCCGGTGTGGGGCAACTGCAGGCACGTGGTCTCCCTGCCCCTGCTCCTGGGTGGAAGGCAGAGATGAGGGAGTGCCTTGGAGGGCAGCAATCAGCCAGGTGCACTCACTGCCACTCCAGCCTGAAGGAGAATCTTGAGCACTGCCCAGGACCTGTTCTGTCCTGCCTTTCCTTGCAGATGAACCTATTGATGAAGGCGATCCAGCTTCCCAACACATGTCCAGGACTCAGCCCTTGAAAGATGGTGAGGGTAGGTCAAAGCCTTTCCCCCTGGGAAAGCTGCCAGCTCAGAACCTTAAAGCTTGTCCAGCTGGCAGCGATGACAGAAGCTTCTGTGGCTGTTGAGTTACAGGTGTGTCTGCAGGGAGGACTCTGCCAGCTCCTGGGTTGGTTACTGCACACAAGCCCAGCTCCCATCACAGGGGTGAGTGGTGTGTCCCTGCTGACCCCACATTGCTTTTCTGGGATCCATTCCTGAGAAATGGATCTACTTGCGGTCATGGTCCTCTGAGGGGGAGGAACAAAGCTACAGGAGTTATGAAACCCCATGAGCCATCCAAACCCATGAGGCAAATGCTGAAGGAAATGCTGCAGGGAGTGCAAAGTGGGTCCGTGTCCCTCAACCTTCTCCTGAGAGTCAGCAGCTGGAGACTTTCTCTGCACGTCTGGACATGCAGTGCCCAACACAGTGGGAAGGGATCCATGGCAGCCTCACTGCTGCTTTCACACACTGCAAGGCTGTTTCCCAGCTTGGCCTGGCAGTAGCTTCTCCCCAGCCTCTGCAGGAAGGCATTTGGCATCACTTGACAGGGAGCCCAAACTGCACCACTGGCCATGCCCACCCTGAGATCTTCTGCACTTTCCCAGTCTCAGGGTGGACAAAAAATGGTGTTTGTTTGGAGAAAGGAGGGCCCTGGCCAATCCCAAAAGTTTATATGATTTCCTTTGATAAGCATTGCCTCCTGAAGATGCCACCTCCCCAATGGGGAAAGGTTCCATCTGATTCAGGTGTACAATTTATTTTTTTTCAGAGAGGGACCAAAGGGCTGTGCTGAAGGCAGCGTTTCCTGGAGGAAGCAGTGGCTCACGGGCAGCCTCTGCTGCAGGAAGGGAGGCCATGCCAGGCACAGTCCCAGTCCCAGGAGGTAATTGCTGTGCCTCTGGGCCTGAGCCCTGCTGAGGCTTGAGCTGACATCTCTGCTGCTTGGCAGTGTGGACACAGCCCAGACAAGACCAGCTCAGCCCAGAGGAATTATCCCCAGCAGGCTCAGGGCACTCGGCTACTGAGCAATCCTGCTGGGGTCCCTCCATGGGAGACACGTCCAAAAACCTGGCAGTGGCTGCAAAGGGGTGCCCATGGTGGGGAATAGGCAGTGGGGGAGAGCAAGGTTCCACTGTATCCTGAAAGAGCCTGGCTCTGTCCCTATGGGATGGGAGAGCTGTCCCAGCAGAACGTGGGCAGGAGGGAGGGAGGGCCTGAGGGACAGTTGTGGCACTGCCTGCTGTAGTTCTTCCCCATTGCTTTTACAATTCTTTCAGCTGTGGCAGAGAGAGGGCCCCAGTGGGGCCTGGGCTGCTCCAGCCACCTCTCTCAGGGATGCTGCACAGGGCCTGCAAAGAGGGTGGAGAGTGACCAGGAGCCAGTCCAGGGCCCCCAGGCCCCTCTGCAGCTTTGGCCATGTCCACTGACATCTGGCACCCACAGCCTTAGCGCGACTCCCTTGAACTGCCCCGTTCCCTAAGGTAGAAGGGGATCTCAGCACACCATGGAAACAGTTCTGATCTGTGCTCCCTTCTAGATTTGGAACACAACCTCAATTATTTGGAAGTGCTACTGAATGATACTTTGAATATCTTGGAGAATGCTGGAGGCAAGTTTTTCTATTCCCTTTACTGACAGAACACACAATGACAAGGTGGCAAGAGCTCACTCATGTGCCATATCTCTTAACATAATCTCAGGCTTGATGGGGTCTAGAAACCTTTCCCTGCTCCCTTCTAGAGCCCTGAGGGATCCCACAGGCCACTGCCAGTGGGAGGAAGGTGCATTTAGCTGTCAGTCCTCTTCCCGTGTGCAATATCAGTGTCTCCTTCCATGTGCTCTGTGCAGCCACAGAGAAGAGCAGAGAGGGAAGGGGCCGGGCCCAGGGCTGTGCCCCAGGGCTGTGCCTTGTGTGGCTCCTTTGCCAGCCCCAGGGAGCCTGAGGATCTCCTACAGTGCCATAGGAGCTGTTCTGTCCTGCCTTTCTTTTCAGCCAAGCCTCTTGCTGAAGGTGATCTGGCTTCCCAACCCACACCCAGGACTGAGGCTCTGGAAGATGGTGAGGGTAGGTGAAGGCCTTTCCCCCTGGGAGAGCTGCCAGCTCAGAGCCCAAGGCTCAGCCAGGGTGGCATAGCTGCAGGTGCCAGGACAGAGCCGTGCACGTGTGTGCCCTTGTCCTGTGAAATCCCCTCACTGCTCCTGAGGCTCAGTGCTGCCTGTGCAGATCAGCAGAGATGAGAGAAGCTTCTGTGGCTGTTGAGTTACAGGTGTGTCTGCAGGGAGGACTTTCCCAGCTCCTGGGTTGGTTACTGCACACAAGCCCAGCTCCCATCACAGGGGTGAGTGGTGTGTCCCTGCTGACCCCACAGGCTGAGCACTGGTTTTCTGGGATCCATTCCTGTGAAATGGAATTATTTTGCTCTAAGGTTCTCCAAGAGGAAATACCAAAGCTACAGGAGTTATGAAACCCCATGAGCCATCCAAACCCATGAGGCAAATGCTGAAGAAAGTTCTGCAGGGAGGACAAGGTGGGTCTGTGTCCCTCAGCCTTCTCCTGAGACTCAGCAGCTGGGGGCTTTCTCTGCACATCTGGACATGCAGTGCCCAACACAGCAGGAAGGGATCCATGGCAGCCTCACTGCCCCACTGCTGCTTTCACGCCCTGCAGGGCTGTTTCCCAGCTTGGCCTGGCTGCAGCTTCTCCCCAGCCTCTGCAGGAAGGCATTTGGCATCAGCTGACAGGGAGCCCAAACTGCACCATGGGCCATGCCCACACTGAGGTCTTGTAGAATTCCCCGGTCTCCGGGTAGATTAGAAATGGCAGCTGTTTGGAGAAATGAGGGCCCTGACCAATCCCAAAAGTTTATATGATATCCTGGTCCTTAACCAAGCCTTTGGCAAACATTGCCTCCTGAAGATGCCACCTGGCCAAGTGGGGAATGCTGCCATCTGATCCAGCTGTCCCTTTCTGCAGAAGTGGATGGAGAGGCTGTGCTGAAGGCAGCGTTTCCCGGAGGAAGCAGTGGCCCATGGGCAGTCTCTGCTGCAGGAAGGGAGGCCATGCCAGGCACAGTCCCAGGAGGTAATTGCTGTGCCTCTGGGCCTGAGCCCTGCTGAGGCTTGAGCTGTACATCTCTGCTGCTTGGCAGTGCCTGCCTTTCAGGGATGTTGCACAGAGCATGGAAAGAGTGACCAGGAGCCAGCCCAGAGCTCCCCAGGCCCCTCTACAGCTTTCTCCATGTCCATTGACATCTAGCTCCCATGGTCTTACCCAACACCCTTGCAGTGCCCAGTTCCCTAAGGCAGAAGGTGATCCCAGCACACCCGAAAAAGGTTCTCATCTGTGCTCCCTTCCAGATGAGCTTCCTAGGAAGGCTTCTCCATTAGATTGGCTGCATAAAGTTTTGAAGCCCTTGGAGCCTCCTGCAGGTATGTTCTCAGTGTCCAATCAAGGAATAATCATTGACAACCTGGTAGGAACCAGGTGACAGAAGCTTCTGTGGCTGTTGAGTTACAGGTGTGTCTGCAGGGAGGACTTTCCCAGCTCCTGGGCTGATTACTGCCCGCAAGCCCGGCTCCCATCACAGGGGTGAGTGGTGTGTCCCTGCCGTACCCACAGGCTGAGCATTGCTTTTCTGGGTTCCATTCCTGGGAAATGGAACTATTTTTTGTTAAGGTCCTCCGAGAGGGAAGAACAAAGCCACTGGACAGAAAGAACCACTTGAGTCACACCATATCCTGAAAGAAATAGAGAAGGAACTGCTCAAAGGGCACGGTGGGTGCATTTCCCTCAGCCTTTCCTGAGACTCAGCAGCCGGGGGCTTTCTCTGGACATGCCATGCCCTGCACCATGGGAAGGGATCCATGGCAGCCTCGCTGCCCTGCTGCTGCTTTCACACCCTGCAGGGATGTTTCCCAGCCTGGCCTGGATGCAGTTTCTCCCCAGCCTCTGCAGGAAGGCATTTGGCATCAGCAGGCAGGCTGCCCAAACTGCACCATGGGCCATGCCCACCTTGAGATCCTCTGCAACTTCCTGGTCTCTGAGCAGATCAGGAGAGGTGGTGGTTTGGACAAGAGAGAGCCTGGGCCTTTTCCTGGTCCTCTTCCATGTCTTTGACAAGCACTGCCTCCTGAAGAGGCCACTTCCCTGCTGTGTAATGGTTCCATCTGATCCAGCTGTGCCTCTTCCTTTCTCAAGGGATGGACAGAGAGGCTCTATGGAAGGCGGCATTTCCTGAAGGAAGGAAAGCAATTGCAGGCATGGGCCCAGGCACAGGAGGTAATTGCTGTGCTGGGCTCAGCCCTCACTGGGGCTGTGTGCCAGCAGCTCTTCCCACAGGGCCTCTCCTTGCACGGCCCGGCAGCAGCCAAAGCTGGAGGCGCCTCGGCTTCCAGGCCTCTGGAGCTCATTCCCAGCCCCTGGGAAATGGGACTCGTGCACCAATGTCCATCCCACTGCAGCTGCTCCCAGAGCTGGCTCTGAGCATCCAGAGGCCCAAGGCACAGGAGCAGCCCCGAGCAGGAGCCCTGCTGTGAGCCCAGGGCCACAGCCAGCCCTGGCTCCCAACTGGGCAGGGGCTGCACTGGCCCCTGACAGGGCCTGGCTCTGTCCCCTTGGGCTGGGGGAGCTGTCACGGAGCAGGGAGGGTCAGGGGTGGCAGTGGCTGCTCAGGGATGGGTTTGGCCCCTGTCCCTGGAAGGAGCCACTGCCCAAGAAGCTGTGCTGCCCCTGGGCTCTGCTCCCGGCCTTCTGGGCTCTGTTGGGTGGCACAGCCTGTGCCAAGGGACAGCAAGGTGCCTGCAGGCCCCAGCTCTGGGGTAACGGAACATCCTGGACATATCCACCGTGCTGCCAGCTCAGCAGCGCAGCACAGCACGGGCTCTCACTGCCCAATTCTCCCACAGATGCAGCCGGCACAATACATGTTCCCAATTTCCAGAAGGGTATCGGAAGAGGTTTCTGTCAGGGAACACGCTGTTGGCTAGAATTAATGGCAGGCCTGCTTTGTTTGGTGCATTTCTTCGTTTTATGCGGTGTTGGAATCTGGTATGCCTGGAAGACAAAACGGTGAGTGTTTTGTTCATCTTTCCCTCAAACAGCTTCTTTTGAAAATCTACTGTAGAATAGAAACATTCTCAGTGAGGCTGCTGTGGACTTGTGGATAGTCCTTGGTTGCCCAAATAACTCTCCCAAGAGTTCTGCTGCTGCCCAGGCCTTTCATTGGCCTCTTTTAGTGGGGCCTTGTCCTGGGGAGCCCGCTGGGGCTGCAGCCAGTGCTGGCTGCCACTGAGGCTGCCTGGCCAAGAGCAGCCCCAGGAGCAGCGGGCAGAGGCAAAGCAAGGTGGGCAGGAGAAAGAGCGGGGACGAGATTGTCCTTGGCAGGCAGAGGTGCTCTGGGGCCCGCTCCTGGCCAGGGACCCTGCCCAGAGCCATCCCCTGCTCTCCAGGGCCTTGAGGGGCAGCTGTCCAGCTGGGCCAAGCTGTGCCAGCAGCTCCAGCCGTGCTGGGGAGCCTTGGCAGCTCTGGGCCCTGCTGTGCAGGAGGGTCCCTGTGTGCCAGCGGCAGCTGGGGGCCTCAGCCACCTCCTCTCTCCACAGGAGCGCCTCTGCAGCTTCAGAAGACTGGCCAAAGGCTTCAATCAGGGAGAACTACACCTGTCTTCCCGAATCTCCAAGCCAGTGTCTACTGTCCCCACCAAAGCTGCATTATCAGCTTATTGCTGTGCCGCCACCACCCAGAACAGGACCCTCTGTCCCTGAAGGTGCTGGCCCTGGTGCCTGGCCAGGCCTGAATGTGGGCCCCTCCTGCCAAGGCAGAGCTTGAGCAACACCTTTGGGCTTCTGCTCTGGGGTCTGGCTGGTACCACCAGCACTGGCACAGCTGCTTGGCAGGCCACAGCCTTGGCTGGGCAGGAAGCAGCCGGGCATGGGGCATATCTTTGTTTTTCATTTTTAGAAATTAGAAATTATTAGAAATATTTAGGGTTGTTTTTGGTAGAAAGAAATCCCCAAATGTTTCTTCTCCTTTTCCATAATAGTGATATATTTTTCAAAGTAGTTTTAGAATTCTGGAATATTTTTTACACTTCTGCAATAAAACATGAAATTGCATTTAATTGGTAATGTTTACTCTAGGAAGAACTGAGACACCCCAAGACACCCAGCATACTGGGGAGGCTCTTTTCCCACTGGAGATTTGGATCTAGTAAAAAAAAAAATTGCATAAAATATTTTTCCAGCTATTTTCTGGGATTATTGACAAGCTCACTGCTTAGTCTTCAGAGAAAAACTTTGAGCACAGTGGAAATCACTTAAATTCAGAGTCTTGGCTTCTGGAAGAACTCCCTCAGTTCTAGAGCAGGGGCTTCTTCCTGCTGCCCTCAGGCTCTCCTCTCAGCCTTCTGGGCTTTGTTGGGCAGCACAGCCTGTGCCAAGGGGCGGCAAGGTACCTGCAGGCTCCAGACCTGGGGACAACAGGGAATATCCTGGCCGTATCCACCGTGCTGCCAGCTCAGCAGTGGAGCACAGCACGGACTCACGCTGCCCATGGCTCCCACAGATGCAGCTGGCACCACAACACGTGTTCCCAATTCCCAGAAAGGCATTGGAGAGGTTTCTGTCATGGAACACGCTGCTGGCTAGAGTTAATGGCACACCTGGCTTTTCTATGGCATGCAGGTGATGGGGGAGCCCTGTAAGGCTGCCAGATGATTGGGGTCCATCCTGAGGCACATGGACAGGGTGTTGTGTTTTCCAGTAAGACAGGCACGGGTTTGGGTCTTTTGTAAGTGGTGCATGTGGCTGAGGTTTCCTCTTGAAATTCTTAGGGGAATTGGGATCACTTCTGTGGCTACAGATGACTGGAGAACGCTGTAAGACTGGCAAGGGGCTTGAGTTCCTCATGATTTACGTGAGCATTTAGTGGTTGCCATCAAGGCCTGGAGAGGAGCCGAGTCCTTCCTAAAGTGGGCCGGGGGCCGGATTCTTTTGTGAGGCACATGAGGTTATTTTGGGCTCTCTGAAAAGGTATGCACAGATTTCCTGTGAGGAACAAGGGATATTTTGGGGTCTCTGCCAAGGTTTGCAGAGATCCCTCATGAAGCACAAATGAATATGATCTCTCCTAAGATTTGCAGAGATCCCTCATGAGGTGTGCAGTGGGGTTAAACTAGAGGGGTTTGTTAGTCTTCTCAGCACAGCAAAGGGACACCCTTGGTCGAGGTTGTGCAAAGCTGGCAGGAAGGTTCCTGCAGAGCCTCGGGCCTCGCCTGTGGGCTGTGCAGGCAGACAGAGCCCATCCCTTGGGGACCGGGGCCAGGCCGGGCCTCTGCACCCACCGTGCCCTTGTTGGGCCCTGCCCCATGGCTGGGCCGGGCCAGGTCAGTCCCCAACAGGGAAGGGCTGAGGCCTCGGCTCCGATGGGGCTGCCGAGCAGTGCCTGAGGCACAACAAGGGCCTCGCTAAGCCCTGGCTCTGTGCTGCAGACAAACACACATTTACAGCCACAGCCGCTCCCTGGGCCACAGGAGGCACCCGGGGTTACATCTCAGGCAGTGGCTTCTCTGCCACTGAGGACCTCCTTGCAGTGCCTCGTTCCCTAAACAGGATGGGGAACCCAGCACACCACGAAAACACTTCTGATCTGTACTCCCGTCCAGACTGGCACTGAGATATGGATTGACGTGCAGTCCTGGTCAATCACATTGTAAAGATCATGGTGCATGCTGGAGACAACTTCTCAATGTCCCTTTCCTGTCAGAATAATCAGTGATTATTAATCATGGCCAGAAGCAGCCCCAGGCACTCCAGGCAGAGGCAAAGCAAGGTGGGCAGGAGAAAGAGCGGGGACGAGACTGTCCATGAAAGGCAGAGGTGCTCTGGGGCCCGCTCCTGGCCAGGGACCCTGCCCAGAGCCATCCCCTGCTCTCCAGGGCCTTGAGGGGCAGCTGTCCAGCTGGGCCAAGCTGTGCCAGCAGCTCCAGCCGTGCTGGGGAGCCTTGGCAGCTCTGGGCCCTGCTGTGCAGGAGGGTCCCTGTGTGCCAGCGGCAGCTGGGGGCCTCAGCCACCTCCTCTCTCCACAGGAGCACCTCTGTAACTTCACAAGACTGGCTTCATTCAGGGAGAACTACACCTGTCTTTCTGCATCTCCAAGCCAGTGTCTGTTGTCCCTGCCAAAGTTGCATTATCAGCTTATTGCTCTGCCACCGGCAGCCGGGCATGGGACAACATGTTATCTTTGTTTTCCATTTTTAGAAATTTTTAGTGCTATTTAGAATCATTTCCGGTAGAGAGTAATCTCCGAATGTTTCTTCCCAATTTCCATAGTAGTTTAGGATTTCTCAAAGGAATTTTAGAATTCTGCAAAGGTGACCCCATTTTTTTTTTCTTGTTTTTAGGAATTAAAAGTTTATAGAAATATTTAGAAATATTTTTTATAGAAAGAAATCCACAAACATTTCTTCCTCATTTCCATGGTACTTTCAGAGTTATCAATGTAGTTTTAGACTTCTGAAAAACTTGGAATACTTTATACTTTTAGAATAAAAACTGAAACTGCATTCAATTGGTAATCTTTACTCTGGGAAGAACTAAGACAACCCAAGGCACCCAGCCTACTAAAGAGGCTTTTTTCGCACTGGAGATTTGTACCTAGTCTCAACAACCAATATAAAAGCTTTACCCAGATATATTCCAGGATTTCTGACCTGTCACTGTTGAGACGGAACACTACACACACACACACCCTGACTTGTGCAGAGACTACAATGGCTTCTTCTGTATTATGAGGTGTTCTCAACTTTTATTCCCTTAAGAAAGCATGATTTAAGTCATTAGTTATATCAAAACAGCTCATTATATTAATTGGACAAAGCAATTGCTCATTGTATTTTATTGGTACAAAGCAAATCATGTCAATAATTAATTGGCAAGAGTTTACAAGAGATTATTAAGGGACATATGCTGATCATGTATCCCTGAACTGCAAATATTCCTTATGTATCTATTTTAGCGGTTTCTATGCTAACAGCCTTGCTTTTTTCTGTGCTATGGATAAACTTGCATTTTCTTAATTTCTTCTTCTACTAACTCAATTGTTTGGCCTGCAGATCAGCGGCTAAGCCCATCCACATTCACCTCTCAGTCTTCAGAGGGAAACTTTGAGCACAGTGAGAATCTCCCAGTGTGCAAGAGGGTCCCTGTGTGCCAGCTGCAGCTGGGGCCTCAGCCATCTCCTCTCTCAACAGGTTCCCCTCTGCAGCTTCACAAGTCCAGCCAAACACCTCCCTCAGGGACACCTGCACCACACATTTCACATCTCCATGCCTGATGCTGCTCTTGGCCGCACCGGAGCTCCGGGCTAGCTCTACGGTGCCACTCCGGCACGGGCAGTCGCCAGGAGTGGGGAACTGCAGGGGAAAGGCAATCCCACTGCAGAACCTTCAGAGCACCGAATCCTGCTGGGCTCTGCCAAATCAGGCGTCGTGGGTGGTGGCAAAAGGATGGAGGAGACTCACTCGGCTGTACTTCCCAGGAACAGGTTTATTCGGGGGAGGGGATGAGGCTGGGAGAAATCAGGACCGAAGAGAGCCCCGAGCACCTCTATGCATGGGGTTTTATCTCAGGGGCGGGAACAGTCCAGGGTCCAATGGGAGCTCACGGAGGGAGGGCTAAGGGGACGAGGTTACAATGTCAGGGACCAATGGGGATACAAAGAAGGCAGGAATACAAGATAACAAACAATAGTGTTTTGAGGAAGGGATGATATACATGGAAGGAACTGGAAGGAGAGGTGGGGTTTACAGTGATGGATGGGGAGATGGGGCAGGGTAAAGGTGATTGACGAGGAACATTCAGGAAAACTGGGAGGGGTTTGTATAACAGACAACTGGGGCTAAATCATTACAATCAACAAGGGGGAAACAAGAACGTACCAACAAGTTTTTAACAAATTCTTAACAAAATTAAATAAACAAACTACAACATTTCGCTTGTGTTAGAATTGCAGAGTTCAAGTGAACCTGGGTTTGGAGATATTCTGATACTGCTAAATGATTTATTGTATGAACAGCCTTAGCTACTTTGCTTTCTGGGGTCCCACCACACATTCCTCCCTTTTGTTTTTCGATAATTCCTGTTAAAGTGCCATGTGCTCTTCCCACAATGGTCTGTTTTATTGTTATTTGAGGAACACCAGTGTGGTGTATTACACTCCAGGGCTGTAGGAAATGTTTTGTTTTCTGTGAGATGTATGTTGTTTTGATGCTATGAGGGACGCTCAAAACAGCAAAGGCTGACTGCCAGTGTGCAGTGGCATCCCGACCCTTTTCTCTTGTGTGTTTTATAGCACATATTGCTGATGAGAAGGTAGCTATGGATAAGTGTACATATTTTAAATGTCTAAATTCAGGGATGTGTGTGACATGGGTTTGACAGATTTGTAAGGCACGCAGTCCACGAGGGTTTGCTCCCATTTGCAGTGGTGCAGTGTGGCCCTGGTGTCCTGATGGGACACTTGTGGTTGGGTTCTTTTTCCCCCTTGGACTGAAGATTGACGAGAGAGAGGCAGTTTTCTCTTGTTTGGACTTGGTTGTTTATTCTTCTTTTATCTCCATTACATGTATACAGGGTACAAGGAGCTACAAGCAGCTATGTGCACTAAGATAGAAAGGTGCAAAATGACTAACAAAGATCTTCTTCAAGGTTTTTTATATGTTCATTTACCCAATTAACAAATGCCAAGGAAATATTTTTTCTTAGTGACCCAATGACCCAACACCTGTGCGCTGCACTGCAGCATTTATCCAATTACTTACTACTACCCAAAAACCTCTAGAAGAAGAAGATGAAGAAGAAAGGAGACAACACCCTGAATCCTCCAGCTTGTCCTCTATTTTCTAAACTAGTTTAAACTCCAAACTTTAACTTTTTCATGCAGTGACATAAGAAATCTCTCTAATCTACACACACTCCTAGTTTTTCTATTTAACAGTTGTTTTCATGGTGTTCTATGAAATTCAGTGTTTTCTTGGATGTCAGAGCCAGGTATCAGAGATAAGGGCACATTCTCAATGCCTCTGACTCCAACAATAAACTAAGTTGAATATTGTTAAGTGCTATTCCACTGTTAAATCCTGAAGTCATATGTTATAAGTTAGCTTAAATACTGTTAAGTGATTCTGCTAAATTGTGATGTTTGAAGTATAAATTAAGGAATAAGCAAAGTCCTGTTAAGTTTGAGCTCTGTTAAGCTCAAACACACACACACACACACAACACACACACACACACACACACACACGGACAGTTCTGGGTTCATTTCTGGTTGGATTGCCTGGATTTTGTTTGGTTTTGTTGTTGCTTTGTTTCCTTGCTGTGCCTGAAGTGTCCAGTCAGGAGCAGAGTGACTCTTGCCAAGGAACTTTGTGCTGCTGGTGCTTAATATTAAATCTGGTTTTTGCTGCTCCCTTGCTGGGGATTTTTTAAGCGCTCTCAAGCCCTCGTTGGTGACAGGGTGAAGGAGCCCTGGCCCAGGCTCTGGCCCTGGGGGACACGGGGACACTGACAGGGGGTCCTTGTCCTGCTGTCCCAGGCCCCACAGCACTTGGCAGGTCCCAGAGTCGTTCTGTGATGCCCCAGCTCCTCTGAGATGGCAGAAGTCACTCTCTGATGTCACAGCCTTCTCTCTGACATCACACACTCTCCTCTGTGATGTCACAGGGAACATGGTGATGTCACACAGCTTCTCTGTGATGTCACAGCCTGCTGTCTGATGTCACAGAGCCACCCTCTGCGATTGCTGTGTGACATCACAGCCCACTCTGGGATGTCACATCACCACCATGTGACTTCACAGCCTGTTCTGTGATGTCTCACAACCAACCAGTGATGTCACAGTCCATCCTGTGGTGGCTCTGTGATGTCATACAGCAACTCTGTGATGTCACAACCTGCTCTGTGATGTCAGAATCCCCTCTGTGATGTGCATTCAACCTCTGATGTCATAGTCATGTCTGTGATGTCACAACCCACTGTGATATCACCCAGCCCACACTGTGACATCACACCCTGATTTCTGATGTCACCCTCTATGATGCCGTAGCTGCTCAGTGACCTCACACAACAAACTCTGTCATGTCACAGCCCCATCTGTGACCTCACACAACCCACTCGGAGCTGTCACACAGCCCCTTTCTGACATCCCAGCTGCTCTGGGGCTCCAGGACACAGCCACAGAGGTGCTGCTGTGACACAGCCCCCTCTGGCACATCCCACAGCCCCTGCCAGTGCTGAGCCCCTGGCAGCTCTGTCTGGGCCTGCTCGTGTCCCTGAGCTGCCCTGGCAGGGCCCCAGCCCTGCTGGGCTGTGCTCAGGAGCTGCTCCTGGCCAGAGCTGTCTCTCTGCAGCGCTGCCCTTGCCAGGAGCTGCCTCTGGGCCAGGAGCCCGGCCCAGCTCAGCAGCACAGACACAGCACCAGCACTTTCATCACCCTCTCGGGCCTTTGGGGCTTGTCGTGGTTTTAAAGCAGTAACTAAAAAAATGACTAGAAAACTTACTATTTCTTGCTGTCAGATATGGATTAGAACAAAAGAAAAACAGGCTGAAAACTTAAAAGGAATAAAGAAAGTTTATTAACAAAACTACAAGAATAAGAACACCAGAATAAACCTCCAGAAAAAACCCCTTTATCCCACACTACCCAACCATTCCCTTGTTCACATGACAACATAGAGACAAAAAACTTTGGAACTTTGGTGTTTAAAACAGTCCCAATTCCTGCTAGAGTCTTTTCATCAGCCTTTGTAGAGAAACAGAAGTCTGCTTCTGCTAATCTATGGGGTTTCTTGCAAGAAAGCTATTTCTGTTACAGCTTTCTATTTTTCTGATGCCAGCTGCCCGGAAATCTGTCATCAGAGTTCACTCCTCCCATTTTACATCACTCTGAGGTGTGTATGGATCAATGAGTCTAGGGATGTCATTTTTAAGGATGAGTTATTCAAAGGCAAAAGTCTTCTTCATCTGTCTCTGTGAGCTTCGCTGGAAACAGAAGTTTTCTCCTTGCCTCAAGTGGCCCCAAATCTTCAACTATTATTTCTCCCCGCTCTGTTCCAGCACCTCACTGTATCATAATTACTCCACCTTTTGCTCAAAATCCACACTTTGAACACTCCATTCCTCCCTATATACTCTGTCATGAATTAAAGGAGTTCTTTCAGAACATTATTGTCCATCTCCATAGCTTTAACAGAAAAATATTTCAGCTTATAAAGCATCTCCTTATTCTCTACCTTTCCTGAAGCTTCTTTTCTTTCCTGTCACTGGTAGTTTATAAAGTCTCTTTTCATGTTGATTACTCTCTTTTTCTCTCTCTGGATAAAAAAAAAAAGATTAATCTGCAAGTCTCATCTGGGTAATGAAAAGTTTAAAATCTTGCCCAGGCTTTGTAGATGGTTCTGTGATCTCTGCTGGAGCAGCAGCTGGAGTTGTCTGCGATAGAAAATTCTTCATGGCTGCTCTGGAGAGTGTGGTCGCTGTCTCAGCCTGCCGCAGGTCCAGAGCTTTTTCTTTTCTTTACTCGGCAGTCTCTGGTGAATTCAGTCACAGCAAAAACTGCAGCCGAGCCAGGGACCGGCCTGGCCCGGCCAGAGCCCGGGGCAAGCCCCGCAGGCCCCATCTCCCGGCCGGGAGCCGCGGCAGGCCCAGCCCAGCCCCCGCCCGGCCGCATGGCCTGGGCAGGGAACGGGAGGCCTGGAGCTCTGTTACCTTTCACAGCCAGGAAACAAAGAGAGACAAGAGAGCTCTGGCTTTACATCTTAAGGTAGGGTTCACAAGTTGATCCCACTTTTCAATGGTCAAAACTGCTGTCAATTCCCAGTAATGACCGATAATTGGTCAGGAGAAAAGGCTCCCATCAGTCCCCAGCAACTTCAACTTCCTTAGCTCCTAAAACCACCTTAAAGGTAAAGTCACCCCATGATAAAGTCTCATCAAAATCCCACAAAATACCAGAAAATTCCACAACAGTACAAAAAAACCCCTACCAAATTCCAGAAACATCCCACCAAATCCCCACAAAATTCCAAAGAAGCTAAGAAAAATCCCTCATAATTCTTCAAGTCTCCTCAAAATCCCTCAAAATTCCAGAAAAAACCCACAAAATTGCAGAAATTTTCAAAAAAGCCCAACAACTTCCAGAAACATCCCACAAAATCCCCACTAATTTCCACAAAATCTAAAAAATATCTCAAAATTCTTCATGTCTCCTCAAAATCCCTCAAAATTCTACAAAACTCACACAAAATCTCCTCATGATCCAACAAAATTCAAGGAAAAATCCCACAAAATTGCAGAAAAATCCCATACAATTCCCTAAATGATCTCACAACCCCACCAAATTCCAGTAACATCCCACAAAATCCCCACTAATTTCCACAAAATCATAGAAAATACCTCAAAATTCTTCAAGTCTCCACAAAATCCCACAAAATTCCACAAAAAAATCCCACACAATTCATTAAATGTTCTGAAAACCCCACCAAAATTTCAGAAACATCCCACCAAATTGCCACAAAATTCCACAAAATCTCAGAAAAATCCCTCGCTATTCTTCCAGTATCCTCAAAACCCTTCAAGACTGCAGAAAAAAATCCCACAAAATTCCCTAAAACTTCCCAAAACCCCACCAAATTCCAGAAACATCCCACAAAATCTCCATAAAATTCCAACGAAGCTAAGAAAAATCCCTCAAAATTCTTTAAATCTCCACAAAATCTCCACAAAATTCAAGAAAAATCCCACCAAATTGCAGAAAAATCCCATACAGTTCCCTAAATGTTCTCAAAACCCCACCAAAATTCCAGAAACATCCCACCAAATCTCCAGATAATTCCAAAGAAGCTAAGAAAAATCCCTCACAATTCTTCAAGTCTCCACAAAATCCCACAAAATTCAAGAAAAATCCCACAAAAATGGCAGAAATCTTCTCAAAACCCTACCAAATTCCAGAAACATCCCAGAAAATCTAAACAAATTTCCACAAAATCTCCACAAAATACCTCAAAATTCTTCATGTCTCCTCAAAATCCCTCAAAATTACACAAAACTCCCACAAAATCTCCCAAATATCCTACAAAATTCAAGAAAAATCCCACCAAATTGCAGAAAAATCCCATACAATTCATTAAATGTTCTCAAAACCTCACTAAATTCCAGAAACTTCCCAGAATATCTAAACAAATTCCCGCAAAATCAAGGAAAATACCTCAAAATTCTTCATGTCTCCTCAAAATCCCTCAAAATTCTACAAAAATCCCACAAAGTCTCCTCAATATCCTACAAAATTCAAGAAAAATCCCACAAAATGGCAGAAAAATCCCACACAATTCCCTAAATCTTCTCAAAACCCTACCAAATTCCGGAAACATCTCAAAAAATCCCCTGAATATCCCACAAAAATCTAAGAAAAATCCCTCAAAATTCCACAAAATCTCACAAAATTGCAGAAATCTTCTCAAAACCCCACCAAATTCCAGTCACATCCCAACAAATCGCCACAAATTTCTACAAAATCTAAGAAAATCCCACAAAATTCTTCAAGTCTCCTCAAAATCCTACAAAATTCCAGAAAAAAATCCCACACAATTCCCTAAATTTTCTCAAAACCCTACCAAATTCCAGAAACATCTTTAAAAATATCCCCTGAATATGCCACAAAAATCTAAAATCCCACAAAACTGAAGAAAAATCCTACAAAATTGCAGAAATCTTCTCAAAATCCCAACAAATTCCAGTCACATACCACCAAATCTCCACAGATTTCCACAAAATCCAAAAAAAATCACTCAAAATTCTTCAAGTCTCCTCAAAATCCCACATGATTCCAGAAATATCCCACAAAATTGTTTGAACTTTTGCAAAATCCCGTAAAACTCAATAAAAAATCCCTGGAAATTGCAAAAAATTTTAAAAAATCCCTCAATCTTCTCAAAACACCACCAAATTCCAGAAACATCCCACAAAATATCCTCAAATTTCCACTAAATTCCACAAAAATCCCACAAAATTCCTGAAACGTCCCACCAAATTCCAGAAAAGTCCCACAAAATTATTTAATCTACATTTATCTTGGCAGTTGTAGATCCTGGCTACTCTTGCCCCTCTTCTGCTTGCCACTGGAATTTTAGCAGTACAGCTGCAATTGCCTCTTTCAATCAGTGCTGCCCACTGTGCTTTTGTCACGGGGAACTCAGGATTTTTGTTTCAGGCATCATGATCAGTAGAGATCAAAATGCTCCCAAGTCCCTGAGCACTAAGTCGAGGGGAATTAAAGCCACACAGGTCACATTTGCAGTGCTCAAACACAGCCCTGTTGCTGCTGCTGCTGCTGAAATAGAATCAACTGACAGAGGCCAGCACAGAAATTGCCTCTGCAGTGGCAAATAAAATGAAAAAATCCACCAGGAACAGGAGAAAACAGAACTTCCCAACTCACTTCATTGTTTCTTCTGAGCAGCAGAAGAAAAAGGAACAGGGCAACTTTCAGGCAGCTCCACAAGCTCAGGGTTCTCATTTCCTGGGGAATCTGAGATGCAATTGGTCTTTTAAAAAGGATAAAAGCAAAGGGAATGAATTGGGAATTATTAAGAAAAAATGACCCTTCTTACACACAAAGTTCACCAAGTCATTCCCTGCATTTCTCCTTTTCACATTCTTTCTCTCATCCACTGAGAGGTCCAGCTTATCATGTTCTGGTGCTTATCATCAACTGATTGTGCTCTTGATTTCTCCCAGTGCAAGAGATGTAGAATCATCTCAACTGAACACAGAAACAAACTCCCTCTGTCAGCCCATCTTCATGTTCCAGATCACTTTCAAGATGTCCATGGGGCTGTTGGAATGATGAGCTCTCCACTGCTGGCTGCAGGCTCTGCAGATTCTTTCTCCACATTCAGCCAGGCTTGTATTCCCCAACAATTCCTGGTAGCCCATCATGTTTTCTTTGGGTAGAAGAGGAACAATGAAAACCTCACCAATGGCACAACTCCCCAGTCCACAAGGAAAAGAAAGAACAAGTTGTCAAGTTCTTCAAATATTTGTCCTGCTTTGCTGCAAGAGTTGTGCTGCATTCACAGTGTGGGAAGCCAAGAGGAGCTGCAGCTGGGGGCACATCTTGTGACAGGAGCTGCGCCGCGTTCTCCAGGACAGGTTTTTGGAAAGAACAGACGGGACTTGGGAGAAGATTCTGGGAAAACTGAAACAGCTTTTTTAAGATATGAAAATAAAATCAAAAGAAACAACCAGTATGTTTTTTTCTATTTTTCTCTATTTATTTTTATGTTTCCCTTTTCCATCTTGCACTGTTTCTCCATCCCATTCATTCCAAATGGATCTCACCTCTAAGATCTGAGACTTGGCAAGTTTTAGACACTGTAAAATACCATGAGCTATACCCAGTTTGCCTTCCCCTGTGTTACTTGGAAAGCAATGCTGGAGACACAAGTGCAGTGCTTGGCTCAGGTACAAATTCTGCATTCAGGGAATGTGCTCAGACGGTGTCTGACCCTCAGCAGGGACAAGGCACAGCAGCAGCCAAGGGCATTGCTGTGCCCCTGTGCAGGAGTCCAGAGTCTGGCTCTTGGCTCAACAGGGCAAAGTTGCCGTGTTTGGCCAGGCTCAGGGGCTGCCCGGGGAGCGCGGGGCTCGGGGCGGGGCCGAGCGGGCAACGGACAAACGGACACGGGGACAAACGGTCCCGGTGCTTCAGTTGCAGCGGCAGCGGCGGCAGCGGCGGCAGCAGCAGCAGTGGAAGCAGCAGCTTTAGAGATTTCTTCGATTCTCCTCCTCCTCCCCTCCCCCTCCCTCTCTCGGTCCCCCTTCCCCTGCGTCTCCTCATCTCCTAGTCGAATTCTTCGACTCCGTCCATTCTCCTCTCCCGTGGTCCCGCACCCCATCCCCGTCTCCCTTTCCCGGTGTCCCCTCCTCTCCAAGTTTCCCTCTCCCCGTGCCCACCCGGGCCATGTCCCCGGTCCGCCCCCGGCCCCGGGCGGGGCTGCCC
Organism: Pseudopodoces humilis; assembly: GCF_049639895.1. NCBI lineage: Eukaryota > Metazoa > Chordata > Aves > Passeriformes > Paridae > Pseudopodoces > Pseudopodoces humilis. The sequence goes on from NC_142217.1 coordinate 1,286,512, forward strand.
CGGCCCCGTCCCCGGCCCCGTCCCCGTCCCCGTCCACGTCCCCGTCCCCGGCCGTCCC
>NC_142217.1:1287069-1302069 GCF_049639895.1 Pseudopodoces humilis
CAGCCCCCGCAGCACCCACAGCCCCCGCAGTGCCTGCCTCAAGAGCGAGCGGCCTTTCCTGTGGGGAAGCGGCTGCCCAGGAGAAGAGACATCTTCCACCGTGGCTTGGGCTGCCAGAGGGCCAGGCCCAGCACAGAGTTGCTCTTGTGGGCACAGCTCGGGCTCCTGGCACTCCACCCAAGCTTCTCGAGGGACAGGCAGCAGGATTCCCTCTTGGGCTAAATCTGCCAGTCTCTGCTGCCTGGCCTCTTCTCCTTCCTCGTGCAGCTCCAGGACGCTCACCTCATCCCAGTCATCGTCCTCCCGCTGCCAGGGCTTGAGCTGGCTGCACAGGATGTTGCAGTATTCCCTGCTGTCCTGAGCCAGCTCTCCATCACTATCATCATCCCAGCTGGACCTGGAGGATTTTCTCTTTGCTTTGCCTCCAGTCACCTCCTGGCCATCCTGGGACAGCTCTTGCTTGCGGCAAGCTTCCCAGTCCAAGAGTGCCCGGCGGCTCGTGCCTTCTCCTGGGGACAGCTGCTGCTCAGGAGATTCTTCCCAATCTGAGAATTCCTGACAGTGATCGCTGTCCGCCTGCCACGGCTCCTGCTCCCTGCACTCGTCCCACTCGGAGACAACTGGGGAGGGCTCTTGCTCCCTGCCCTCATCCCAGTCCTGGAAATGCCAGTAGCTCCCCCATACTTGGACCAGCTCTTGCTCAAGGCCTTCATCCCACTCAGAGAGCTCCTGGCAGCTATGGGCTTCTCCTGGGGACAGCTGTGGCTCAGTGCAGGCTTCCCCTGGAGTCCCTTGCTGGAACTTGTTCATTTCTCCTCGGCAGAGCTCTGCCTCTTCCTCAGCGCAGGACTCCACGGCTCCTCTCCTCCCTCTGCTTGCCCTCTCAGCCTCCTCCTGCTGCTCCCTCAAGGCCTGGGCTCTCTGTGAGCCGGGCCAGGGCCTGGGGGGCTGGGACTTGGGCTTCGCCTTCTCCTCCTCCGTGCCTGCAGTCCTCTGGCACACACAGGTACCTGGACACAGCCACTGTCCTGGGACTGACCCAGGCCCCACAAGCCCTTTATATACCCCCCAGCCGGGGCGGGGCTCTGCCATGTCACAATGGACTTTGGGCACCGCAAGGTCCCGTGTCACCACGGCCCCTGACGCACCGTGCCTGTGTCACAAAGGGCACCCCGGCACCCCGTGCCTGTGTCACAAAGGGCACCCCGGCACCCCGTGCCTGTGTCACAAAGGGCACCCCGGCACCCCTTCAACAGCCCAAGGCACCAGGAGCGGCCTGGAGCAGCCCAGGCCTTGGGGGATTGCAGCCCCTTCTTCTGAGCCGCTCCTTCAAATGATCAGGAGTGGCTGGGGCCAAGTGAAGGTGCAAAAGGAGACCATGTGTGTCTTCGTTTGAAAGACAGGGGCCTGCTAAGGGAGGCAGGAGGCTCCTTTGCAATGGAAAATGTAAACCCCCTCGCTCCCAATTATTATCCCTTTGAAAGGCACTCTCTGGCAAAGATAGGAGGACAGGAAGAACAGTTTGTGCTGCTTTTGCATGAATTGCTATTTGGTGAGCAGGGAAGAAGCCCCCCATGGAAATGATTTTACTGAGAGGAGCTGCTAAGCGAGAGCTGCCTCTGTGCCAAGCAAATCCAAGAGCTGGCTAGCTGTGGGAACTGACTACCTATTAAAGCATTTAAAAAGCTGGATCCACCTCTGTGAGACTGACATTTTGCAGACAGGCAAGCCGGGGAAATCTCTCTCTTGCTTCCACCTTTGAGGAGGTACCCGGCTGCCGGTCGGGCCGGGCCCCGCTGCACTGCGGCCCTTGCAGTCGTGCTGACAGTGGCCGCAACAATCCTTAAAACTTCAGGGTCCCCTGACAGCCGGGCAACCGAGGAGGAAATTAAAGGAGCGGGTTCGCTGGAGTCCCCAAAACCAACTGGAATAGGAAAATCAAGTAGGGATGAGGCCCATAAAGCCTGCGCAGCACAGGAGCAAAGTGCAAAGACCAGGACTAGGGGCAGACACAACAATATCTAGGGGAGGTGTGAGGGCGCAGTCTGAGGGCATGGGTCCAGACACAGACTGGGGTTAGAAAGATGCAAAATACTGCGACAAATTGCAACCAGTCGGGGGAGAGATCCGGGAAGATTCTAGAAACATAACTTTCAGTGGGGTGACTTGATGAACGTATGAATTGCCATCAAGCCTTTGGCAAGCGCTTCCCAAGGCTTGAACTCAAAGCCTGCTGCTTCAGGGCTGAAGTCTTTCTGGCCCTGTGTCCCAGAAGGGCTGAATCGCACAGGCTCGGCCTGGCGGGGCCAGGCCAGCCCCGGCAGTGACCGGGTGGGGACGGGAGGCTGCGGGACCCCGGTTGAGGCTGGGCCGGACCACGGCTGCTCACACCTTGCCGAGCCTAAGCCGTGCCCCGCTGCCGGCCCCCGCTGAGCTGGAGTCCGCTGGGCTCCGGGAGGAGCTCCGGGTGGGTCCAGGTCCCCTCGGCTGCCACGGCTGTTCCCACACTGTCAGCTCCAAAGAGGAGACACAATTCAGCTTTGCAGCACACACTGCAGAGCTGGGGCTTCCATCCTCATGAGAGTAGTCAGGGACCTGTCGTTCTGGTTCGCTGTCTAGGGCTGTCAGTCCTTTCCAGTCCTCTTGAGGTCATGGTGATGCAGGAAGATGGTTTCTAAGCAGGCTTAGGTGATGCAGGGAGATGATCTTGCATCATAGCTTGCTCAAATATGTTTTCTTGTCCTTTTATTCCTCTGTTAGCTCGTTGTTTTGGTGTCCTGCATGCCTTAGTTCGCATATGTCTCGGTTCTATAAGACAGGTGTCTGCTAGGGAGAGCAGGAGCCTCCCTTGGGATGAAAGAATGTAGACCCCCTCCCTCCGAATTATTATAAATTTGAAATCAAGGGGCTTTCAGGAAGAGATCTGGGGATAGGAATAACAGTTCTTTACTAGTATAACCAGGCAAACAAACAAACAATAACTACAGCAATAACAAGAACACAGAACCAGGGACCCCGGGACAGCTCTCTCAGCTGAGATGGGATGGGGGAGAGGTTTTGTTTTTCACAAACCCCTCGGGCAGTCAGTCCTGGTGCTCCTGCGGGGCTCCGAGGAACAGTCGGCTGGAAACAGCAGGGATGAGCTGAGATCCTGGGTCGGTGGATGAGGTGTATCAGCAGCTCCGCGGCGGTGGCTGCCACACGTCCCGGCAGGGCAGGGGGTGTGAGGCCACCAGCCAAGAGGGGAGAAGGAGAAGAAGCAGCCGCTCCATCTGGGTGATGGCGAAAATCCCTTCTCTCCACCGCAGCCGCTCCGCGCCCCAGCACACGAACGTCCTTCCCCGAAGCCGAAGAAAAGCCAGCTAAAAACTGTCCCCACCCTCCTTTTCTGCCCCCTTCCCCCCCCCCCCCCCGCTGGGCCCGGCTACTCTTTGTCCGTTGTCAATCACCCCTAAGTACCGGTAGTTAGGTTGCCCCAGCACATAATGGGTAAAAATTCCCCGGGCAGGCCAGAACGACAAAACAAACAAAAACAAACAAAAAAAAAGACACCTAACCCTCAACAACATGCCCAGTAGCTCCCAGTAACCCCCAGTCAGGTTCCATTTGCTCCCACTGTAATCCCAGTGGTTCCCAGTGCTATCCCTGTAGGAGCCATAGTCACTCCCAGTATGGTTCCAGTCACTCCCAGATACTCCCAGTATGATTCCAGTCATGGCCAGAGTGACTCCCTGACACTCCCAGGATGGGCTCAGTTGCTCCCAGTCACCTCCACCATGGTTCCAGTCCCAGCCAGCACCTTTCCAGTCACTCCCAGTATGATCCCAACTAGTTCCAGTAGGATCCCAGTATGACCCCAGCATGGGCACAGCTGCTCCCAGGATTATCCAGTGTGGTTGCAGTTGTTCCCATTTACCTGCACTGTGGTTTCAGTCTCTCCCAGTCTATCCCAGTTGCTCCTAGTCACTCCTCAGGTGCTTCCAGCCTGATCCCAGTTGCTCCCAGCCGCTCCCATCACCCTGAGTGCAGTCCCAGTTGCTGCCAGTATGGTCCCAATCATGCCCAGCATGGCCCAGCTGCTCCCACTGTGATCCCAGTAGGATCCCAGTTGTCCCCTGCATGGTTCCCTTTGTTCCCAGTGTGATTTCAGTACCCCCAGTATGGTCACAGACACTCCCAGTATATCTCAGCTACCATCAGCATTCTTCTTGTGCTCATTCCCAAGGATTCCCAGTTGCCCCAGTAAGGTTCCAGTTACCCCAGTACAAACCAGCCCCTGCCAGTGCTGCCACTCCTGGGATCCCCAGCCCTCTCTGTGTTCCCCCCTCCCACATCTCCCCAGAGCAGCCCCAAGGGCTGGCAGTCCCCAGCCAGGGTCCCCAGCCAGCCCCAGGTTGGATCTGCAGCCCCCAATTTTCCCAGTTTCCCTCTCCTTTTCCCTGGGCCGGGTTCCCCCCGTCCCCAGCGGGTGGGAGCAGCTGAGAGCCCCGCGCTGCCCATCCCGACCTGTCCCGGCTCCATCCCCGCTCCTGCCGTGGGCTGTGAGGGGTTTGGGAACGGGGCACCGAGGGTGTCACTGCTCCTGGGGGAGGAGGAGGAGGGATGGAAGAGGAGGGATGAAGGAGAGAGAGAAGGGATGGAAGTAGCAGAAGGGAGTGGTGTTAGGGAGGAGGTGGAGGAGGGAGGAAGAGGCAGAGCAAGAGGAAGAGGAGGGACAAAGGAGGATCAGGGAAAGGAGAAGGAACCACGAGGTCAAGCATTCCCTGAATTCAGAGACCCCATCTGTGGGATCATCACCCCCCATCCCACAGGTGACCGAGGAGGGGGAGCTCGGCCCAGATATCCTGAGGGGTCCCTGAGTTGGGTTTTTTTGCAGGGGGATATTTGGAGAATGAGGAATTCCAAAGCTGAGCGGAAAGTCCTCCTTGTGGGGGTGACATTGGGGGGTCCCAGCATCCCTAAGTGTTGAGATGGGAAACAGGGGGAACGATTCAGATTCCTGGCACTCCCAGCAAGCTGAAGAGGGCAGGGACCGAGTAGACAGGGGACCCAAAGTACAAGTGTGACCCCCAACAGCTGGGACAGGGGGGAACACTGAAGAGCAAAGGGGAGAGACCAGAGATGGGGAACTCCTGGGAGGCATTTTCAGGGCTGAATCTTGGTGTTTGGGAGGTTTTTATGGATGGCTGGTGACTTCTAGAGATGGACTTGGAGAGAAGGAAATTCCTAACCCAATCTGCTCATGCATTATATTTTTCCCCCAGCTAGGATTTCCCATTCCCAAATCTTGGCTGGATGGAAGGGGGACCTGCAAAGAAGAGGAAGATGCCCCAGGACACCCAGGCAGGTGAGGAGGAAGTCAGTGCCCCTTTCCCCCTCTCTCCTGCTCCATCTCCCAGCCCAGCATGGCCCCCGGCTGCAGGACAACCCCGCTGCCGACGCCGTCCTGCCGGGGACGCACTGGGGGGATCTCCTTCCCCTTCCCTCTGGCACGGAGGCAAATCCCATCCTCTCCTTGTCCTTCCTCCCCCAGACAAGGAGCTGAGGATGGAGACCAGGGAGGACAAATCCCCACAGCAGAACCTCATGGAAGAGGCCGTTTTGAGTGGCTCCATGGTGCAGGAATCCAACAGGAAGAAAAATCCCCAGAGATCCCACAGGAGGAGGGGCTCCAAACCCATCCCAGGGTGCTCTGAGGAGGAAAGACCCACCCTGTGCCGGGAAGGCGGCCGGAGATCCAGCCGGGGCTCTGAGCTGGTGGTCCATGAGCAGCTTCAGGATGGGGAGAAGCCCTACAAGTGCTTGGAGTGTGGGAAGAGCTTCAGCCAGAGCAACAGCCTGATCCGCCACCAGATGATCCACACTGGGGAATGGCCCTATCAGTGTGGGGAATGTGGGAAGGGCTTCAGCTGCATCTCCCAACTCATCATCCACCAGCGCAGCCACACTGGGGAGAGGCCCTACGAGTGTCCTGAGTGTGGGAAAAGGTTTCAGACCAGCCCCCATCTCCTCCAGCACCAGCAGATTCACACGGATGAGAGGCCCTTCCACTGCTCCGACTGTGGGGAGGGCTTCAAGCAAAACTCCACCCTCATCACCCACCGGCGCATCCACACTGGGGAGAGGCCCTATGAGTGTGGGGAATGTGGGAAGAGCTTCAGCCACAACTCCACTCTGATCTGCCACCAGAGGACGCACACAGAGGAACGTCCCTATGAGTGTGGGGAATGTGGGATGACCTTCAGATGGAGGTCCCAGCTGAACATCCACCATATGACCCACACTGGGGAGAGGCCCTACGAGTGTCCTGAGTGTGGGAAGAGGTTTCAGACCAGCTCTGATCTCCTCGTGCACCAGCGGATTCACACAGATGAGAGGCCCTTCCGCTGCCCCGAGTGCAGGAAGGGCTTCAAGCGAAACTCCACCCTTATGAGGCACCAGCGCATCCACACTGGGGAGAGGCCCTACGAGTGTCCCCAGTGTGGGAAGAGCTTCTCCAGGAGCTCTCACTTGACCAGACACCAACAGAGGCACTGGTAAGGGAAGCCCTGCGAGTGCCCCAAGTGCAGGAAGAGCTTTGTGCACTGCCCCAGCTCCATCCCCCATCAGAGGACCCACGTTGGGCAGAGCCCTGATGACCCACGTACCCAGTGATCTGTGTTGGGTCAGACACTGAGCTGGTGGTCATTACATTTTGGTTTCCATTATCTTTTGATTCATCTTCATCCCTTTAAAACCAACAAATAGTGGTAAAAATCAAGAAATTCATCAAAGGCATCTAAAACTTTACATTTTACTAGTGCTACAATGGAATCTGGGAGATACTTGGGAGTATTTTGGGGCTGTGGGGCTGTTTGGTGTAGTTGTCTCCATTTCTTGGCACTCAAAGAGACGAGAGGGTTTGATTGGTCACCTCAAAACCACTCAATGTCACTGAATCCTACTCAATCCCTCTCCAAAATTATTCAGCTCCACAGCCCCTCTGGGTGTGATGCCTTAAGTTTTATATTTTCCATATTCTGCACTGCCTAGGTTTGTAGCTTTGAACTTCCTATTAATTGTTAGTGAGCTCTCTTCACAGAGTAGGTAGACAAAAGAATTCCTTTTCTAGCCTGATACCGAGAACAGTCATTACAAGTTCCAGGCTAAAAGCATAAACAAGGGTGGACTGAAAAAGACTTTTGGAGAGAAAACAAGAAGGATGGGACTTCGTCACCTGAAACTGTAATTGGGCAGTGAACAGATTGCAAAATCCAGATGGACCTAAACTTCTAAAAATGTGAGACCTCATGATCAGTTGTCCATTTTTGTGACCATTTTTGGTCCATCTTGGGTGTAGCCCTGGCCAGGCTCTTGTACTGCCCAAGGTGTATCCTTTAAGGCCTTTTAATAAACTTTATTCTTAACTCTGTCCAGCCTCTGTTCTAGGTCAGCCTTCTGAAGGCATCAGGTGGAATGGGGTTGGAAGGGGATTGGGTGAAGTGGGATGCAAATCAGGAGGGGTGAGATGGGCATTGGGTGGGGCAGGATGGGTGGGATGGAGTTTGGGAGGTGTGAAATGGGGGAAATAGGGCTTGGGAAGACGTCTTGATATTCAGCAGTGATGGGATGGTTTGAGGTTGGGACTGGGGAGGTGGGGTGGGGTCTGGAATGAGACAGCCGAAGTTTGGGGGTGATGAAGGGAGAGGGTGCCTGTTACATAGTGTGTTTTTGTGTGAGGTGCCCCTGCCCAGGGAGGCAAGGATTGAGTTTCAAATGAACATTGTTAAAGTGAGTGGCATGGGCAAGAGGGAATTCCATCCCTCTGCCTCAGAGATTGGGCCCTGCAAGCCCAGGGAGAAACTCCAGCCTGGGCCCCTTGTGAGGTGGCAGCCCAGGGATTTCTGTTTGGGTTTTGGGCCCCTGGGGTTTCTCCCTTGCTGTGTTCCTGGTGGTCCTTGACCTTGAACTCCACCCTGGTTCTCAAAAACCTGTCTCCCTGCCTCTGTTTGGGGCTGTCTCTGGATCTGAGTGTGTTCCTGAGCTGAATTAATGTTTTCCTGAGCAGAATTCCATCTCGTTGGTGTCCCATGGCGGTTCCTGGTAATTGTGGCCTCCCTGGACATGATCCTGTGGCCCCGAAACACAAGACCCTGCAAAATCGAGACACCCCCACCCCACCCTCCAAATATCAAAAAATTCCCATAAATTTGCCCAAATTCCCCAAAATTCTCTTAATTTCCCTAAATTATTCTTTTTGTCCCCCTCCAAGACCAGGTGTCTCCACTGGATCTCGGGGACACCCCCAGAAATTTGGAGGGGGTCTCTCCTCCCCTGCCACCTCCAAAAACCCACAGCTTTTGGGAAAAAAAGAAACCAACAAAATCCCTTGGATTCAAGGGGGAGTTCCCCAATTTTTAATGTCTTTTTTGGGCATTCCTCCCAAATTTTTCAGGGTTTTTTTCCTTTTTTTTCCATTTTTTGATGGTTTTGGCATTTTTCAAAGTGAGCATTTTTGGGGGGGGGGTTCCCCCAATTTTTTTGGGGGGTACCTCAATTTTTTTCTGGGGGTTCACTCTCTCCCTCAATATTTCCTCCATTCCCCTCCCCCAAAATTGAGGTGAGAAATTTTTTTTTTCTGTTTTTTTTTCATTTTTACCTTCCCCCCCCCTTTTTTTTTTTTCTTTTTTTCCTCTTTTTATTTATTTACAATTAATTTAGGGTGCTAAGGGCCAGGAATTTTGGGTTGGGGTTGCCTGGGGGGACAGGGAAAGTTGGGGAGACCTCCCTCCCTGAAAAAATGGGAAAAATCCTGGGAATTCTGGTATTTCTCCCCCCTCCCAAGGTGTGAAAAATGTGAAAAAAATTATGTTCTCAGATTTTTGTGTATTTTGGGGGAGAGTGTTGCAATTTTGGTGGGGGTTTTGGGAAGGGTTGCTGTTTTTTGGGGGGTTCTCCCAGGTTTTGGGGTGGAATTGGAGAAATTTGAGGGTTTGGGGGGAAATTTGGGGTTTTGGGGGAAACTTTGCAGGTCCTGGGGGAAATTTCGGGATTTTAGGGCAGGAATTTTAGGATTTTTTTCTAACATTTGGGTGTTTGGGGGGGAAATTTGGGGCTTTGGGGGGAACTTTGGGGTTTTTAGGGAGAGGATTTGGGGTTTGGGGAAAAAAATTGGGGTTTTGGGGGGGAAAATTTGGTGGTTTTGGGGGGAAATTCAGGGGTCCTGGTGGAGTTCTGATTTTGGGAAAGGGGATTTGGGGAGAATTTTTTGTGTTTTGGGGGAATTTCCACTGATGGGGAGGGGTCCTGATCAGAGTGAGGAGGGGCATTTTGGGGAGGCCTGAATTTGGGGAGGGGCCTCAGGGAGGATTCCTGATTTTGGGGTGAGATTTGGGGGATATTCCAGTGATGGGGATGTGTCTTGGGGGTGGGATTTGGGGAGGGGTCCCATCGGGGAACCATCCTGAGCTGGAAGCGGGGGGGATGTTGAGAGTGGAATTTGGGGAGCGTAATAAATGGAAATTGTCGCTCTATTAGGAACGGCGAGGAGAGACGACACAGACTCTCATGGAGTCGGTTAGGAGAATATCTCGTAGTTTATTACTTCTGGTTTGTTTTATAGACTGGTACGTGGAAAGTACAGAAAGGAAACTCTTATTGGTTAGTAAATCACTACATCACTATCATTGGTCAGTGGGGTTCACCACCCCCTGACTTTCTCTTGCAAAGAAAACAAGAAGCAGAAAACAACACCTGCAAGGATGTTTTCTGTCTCTGAGGATTGTTTTTAAATCCTCCCATGAATTTCTCAGGCTAGCTCTCAGGCAGGACTGAGAGCTATGTGGCCTGTAATATCTACAGGCACTCTGGTTCAGATTTAGCATCCATAGGAAATGATTTGTGCTAACTAAATTGTAACTATTTGGAAAGTTATTATTAGAAGCAATCAAGAGAATCAGTGTGACAAAGCAGATGTACCCCTCTACAGATGTTACATGTTAAAATTAAGGTACAGGATGAAGTTCTGAGAAATGTGATGTCCCAAGACGAAATCAACCTTGAGATGGACAAAGTTGGAATGACTTCAGGCACAGGGCCTGAAAATTATAAAATGTAAGACTAATTAGTGGAGCACAATGCTTATTTACATAACACAATGCTTAGTACGCACGTGCAACCTGTGAGGTTATCCAGAGGACAGCGAGGATGAGTGTAAGCCTTCATCCAAAATACCACTAAAAGAAGACTGAAGACGCCCTAGCAACAAGTGAGGCTTGCGCCATGAAGAATAGTGATGTAAAATTAAAGAATCAGAAATAGGAGGAGACTTACGGGAAACATGAATGAATATGTGTAAGCATACAGTATATAAGTTTAGTTTGAATTACTTTGTTTTGGTACATGAGGCAGGGTGAGAAGTCCTGCCCATACCCCGGTCAGTTTTGCTTATGCTTTAATCATACTCAATTACTGGCAAATTATATTCATATATATATATATATATGAAGATATTCACTAAATTGTACTCTTTTACTGAATTGTTTTCCTTTTATACCAAATTTCTCTTCAATCCACTAAATAGTATTATTTTATTAAATTGTATCCTTGTATTCAATTCACTAAATTGTATACTTTTTTCCCTTGCTATTTAATTGCTATTAACTCTATTGACATAGTTGTCTGATTTTAATTTCATTTACAACAGCACCAAGAAGAAAAGGGGCTTACTGAGAGCAAGTAAACTTAACCCTTTGGCAGGACACAAATTTAGAAGACAAAAAATTAAAAAAAACCACAACGTCAGCCACACTTCCCAGTGAGAAGGGTTGGAACTCTCTGCCCCTCAACATTTCCCCTGCAGCTTTACAAAGGGAACTGGGATCTGAGCTGTGCCCTCTGAACCAACAGAGCCAGGCTCCCTTCAGGGTCAGAAGCCACAGCCTCAGTTATAGCCCCGGCTGCCTCCTGTGCCCCAGAGAATGGCCATGGCTGTAAATGTGTGTTTGGCTGCAGCACAGGGCCAGGGTGAAGCTCGGCAGCCTCATCAGAGCCCACGGCCACGGCCCTTCCCTGCCGGGGCCCTCACCTGGCCCGGCCCAGCCCGGCCCGAGCAGCCCGGACTGGCCTCAAGGGATGGGCTCCACCTGCCCGCTGTGCCCACAGGCCGGGCCCAAGGGCTCACAAGAGGCTTCCTCCCAGCTCTGCAAAATCTCGGCCAAGAGTGTCCCCTTTACTGTGCTGAGAAGAGTAAAAAACCCTCTCAATTTAACCCCACTGAACTCCTCATGGGGGATCCCTGCACACCTTAGGAGAGAGCCCAAATTTTCCCTGTGTGCCTGATGAGGTGCAGGCCCAGGTGATGCCACTGAAGGAAATGTGCCCTCACAGCCCAGGGACGCTCAGCATGGGCTCCCCCAGCCCCTCGGGGCCCCAGTGCTGGTCACGGCAGCCCCTGCCTGGCTCCTGCCTGCCCACACCGTGGGCACCCCCGGCTGCTCCTGGACATGGAGCTCAGCCAGGGCTGGTGCTGTGTGGGCTCTGCTGGTGGTACCAGCCGGACACTGGGGTGACAGCTCCATCTCTTTATTTATAAGAGAAAACATGAGCCAACCCCTGCTCTGGTGCACAGGGGCTGCCCAATTTCAGTCCAGGCCAGGGACCAGGGCCAGGGGGCTCTGGGGCAGAGGGTCTCGCTTGGGAGGTGTGGGTCTTGGGATGCCCTCAAAACAGGGACACAGCTGCAGCACAGCAGATGGGGAGAGATGTGAAGAGCGGGGATGACAGGTCAGCTTCTCAGAGACTAAAATCTTTGGCTGCTCTTCTGAAGGTGCAGAGGCGCTCCTGTGGAGAGAGGAGGTGGCTGAGGCCCCCAGCTGCCGCTGGCACACAGGGACCCTCCTGCACAGCAGGGCCCAGAGCTGCCAAGGCTCCCCAGCACGGCTGGAGCTGCTGGCACAGCTTGGCCCAGCTGGACAGCTGCCCCTCAAGGCCCTGGAGAGCAGGGGATGGCTCTGGGCAGGGTCCCTGGCCAGGAGCGGGCCCCAGAGCACCTCTGCTTTTCAAGGACAGTCTCGTCCCCGCTCTTTCTCCTGCCCACCTTGCTTTGCCTCTGCCCGCTGCTCCTGGGGCTGCTCTTGGCCAGGCAGCCTCAGTGGCAGCCAGCACTGGCTGCAGCCCCAGTGGGCTCCCCAGGAAAAGGCCCAGCAATTAAGAGGCCAATGAAAGGCCTGGGCAGCAGCAGAACTCTCAGCAGAGTTATTTGGGCAACCAAGGACTATCCACAAGTCCACAGCAGCCTCACTGGGAATGTTTCCTGACTATGAGCAGCCTTTCAAGAAGCTGTTTGAGGCCGAGATCAGCAAAACACTCACCGTTTTCTCTTCCACCAATACCAGATTCCGGCACAGCACATCATCAGGAAAAGTGCTCCACCAGCCACAATGGCCATTAACTTAATCAAACCATGTGTTCCCTGGTAGAAAACTCTTCTCATGCTTTCCCAGATATTCTGAGCATGTGCTGTGGTGCCGGCTGCACCTGTGGGAGCAATGGGCAGTGTGAGCCGTGCTGTGCTCCACTGCTGAGCTGGCAGCACGCTGGATACAGCCAGGACGTTCTCTGTTTCCCCCAGAGCTGGGGCCTGCAGGCACCTTGCCACCCCTTGGTGCAAGACTACTCAACCCCCGAGCTTGAATGGCACAATTTCTCTGTGCTGTGCTGTTCTTCAGGCAATACTTGCCAAAGACTTGGGTAAGGATCAGGAAAATGCCCAGGGTTTTGGAAATGCTCCAGGGCCACCACTCTTCCAAACAGACCCTACACCTGATCTAGCCTGAGACCAGAAATTTTCAAGGGATCTCAAGGTGTGCATGGCCTGTGCTGCACTTTGGGCTCTCTGTCAGCTGATGCCAAATGCCTTCCTGCAGAGGCTGGGGAGAAGCTGCAGCAGGCCAAGCTGGGAAACAGCCCTGCAGGGCGTGAAAGCAGCAGTGGGGCAGTGAGGCTGCCATGGATCCCTTCCCGCTGTGTTGGGCACTGCATGTCCAGATGTGCAGAGAAAGCCCCCGGCTGCTGAGTCTCAGGAGAAGGCTGAGGGACACAGACCCACCTTGTCCTCTCTGCAGAACTTTCTTCAGCATTTGCCTCATGGGTTTGGATGGCTCATGGGGTTTCATAACTCCTGTAGCTTTGGTATTTCCTCTTGGAGGACCTTAGAGCAAAATAATTCCATTTCCCAGGAATGAATCCCAGAAAACCAGTTCTCAAGCATGTGGGGTCAGCAGGGACACAACGCTCACCCCTGCGATGGGAGCTGGGCTTGGGTGCAGTAACCAGGTCAGGAGCTGGGAAAGTCCTCCCTGCAGAAACACCTGTAACTGAACAGCCACAGAAGCTTCTCTCATCTCTGCTGATCTGCACAGGCAGCACTGAGCCTCAGGAGCAGTGAGGGGATTTCACAGGACAAGGGCACACACGTGCACAGCCCTGTCCTGGCACCTGCAGCGATGCCGCCCTGGCTGTGCTTTGGGCTCTGAGCTGGCAGCTCTCCCAGGGGGAAAGGCCTTCACCTACCCTCACCATCTTCCAGAGCCTCAGTCCTGGGTGTGGGTTGGGAAGCCAGATCACCTTCAGCAAGAGGCTTGGCTGAAAAGAAAGGCAGGACAGAACAGCTCCTATGGCACTGTAGGAGATCCTCAGGCTCCCTGGGGCTGGCAAAGGAGCCACACAAGGCACAGCCCTGGGGCACAGCCCTGGGCCCGGCCCCTTCCCTCTCTGCTCTTCTCTGTGGCTGCACAGAGCACATGGAAGGAGACACTGATATTGCACACGGGAAGAGGACTGACAGCTAAATGCACCTTCCTCCCACTGGCAGTGGCCTGTGGGATCCCTCAGGGCTCTAGAAGGGAGCAGGGAAAGGTTTCTAGACCCCATCAAGCCTGAGATTATGTTAAGAGATATGGCACATGAGTGAGCTCTCGCCACCTTGTCATTGTGTGTTCTGTCAGTAAAGGGAATAGAAAAACTTGCCTCCAGCATTCTCCAAGATATTCAAAGTATCATTCAGTAGCACTTCCAAATAATTGAGGTTGTGTTCTAAATCTAGAAGGGAGCACAGATCAAAACTGTTTCCATGGTGTACTGAGATCCCCTTCTACCTTAGGGAACGGGGCAGTACAAGGGAGTCGCGCTAAGGCTGTGGGTGCCAGATGTCAGTGGACATGGCCACAGCTGCAGAGGGGCCTGGGGGCCCTGGACTGGCTCCTGGTCACTCTCCACCCTCTTTGCAGGCCCTGTGCAGCATCCCTGGGAGAGGTGGCTGGAGCAGCCCAGGCCCCACTGGGGCCCTCTCTCTGCCACAGCTGAAAGAATTGTAAAAGCAATGGGGAAGGACTACAGCAGGCAGTGCCACAACTGTCCCTCAGGCCCTCCCTCCCTCCTGCCCACGTTCTGCTGGGACAGCTCTCCCATCCCATAGGGACAGAGCCAGGCTCTTTCAGGATACAGTGGAACCTTGCTCTCCCCCACTGCCTATTCCCCACCATGGACACCCCTTTGCAGCCACTGCCAGGTTTTTGGACGTGTCTCCCACAGAGGGACCCCAGCAGGACTGCTCAGTAGCCGAGTGCCCTGAGCCTGCTGGGGATAATTCTTCTGGGCTGAGCTGGTCTTGTCTGGGCTGTGTCCACACTGCCAAGCAGCAGAGATGTCAGCTCAAGCCTCAGCAGGGCTCAGGCCCAGAGGCACAGCAATTACCTCCTGGGACTGGGACTGTGCCTGGCATGGCCTCCCTTCCTGCAGCAGAGGCTGCCCGTGAGCCACTGCTTCCTCCAGGAAACGCTGCCTTCAGCACAGCCCTTTGGTCCCTCTCTGAAAAAAAATAAATTGTACACCTGAATCAGATGGAACCTTTCCCCATTGGGGAGGTGGCATCTTCAGGAGGCAATGCTTATCAAAGGAAATCATATAAACTTTTGGGATTGGCCAGGGCCCTCCTTTCTCCAAACAAACACCATTTTTTGT
>NC_142217.1:1302569-1349081 GCF_049639895.1 Pseudopodoces humilis
CCAACAAAGTCCAGTAACATCCCACAAAATCCCCACAAATTTCCACAAAATCTAAGAAAATACCTCAAAATTCTTTGTCTCCTCAAAATCATTCAAAATTCTACAAAACTTCCACAAAATCTCCTCAATATCCTACAAAATTCAAGAAAAATCCCACCAATTGCAGAAAAATCCCACAAAATTGCAGAAAAATCCTATACAAATCATTAAATTTTCTGAAAACCCTACCAAATTCCAGTAACATCCCACAAAACCCCCACTAATTTCCACAAAATCTAAAAAAATACCTCAAAATACTTCATGTCTCCACAAAATCCCACAAAATTCCACAAAAAAAATCCCACACAATTCATTAAATGTTCTGAAAACCCCACCAAAATTGCAGGAACATCCCACCAAACTGCCGCAAAACTCCACAAAATCTAAGAAAAATCCCTCACTATTCTTCCAGTATCCTCAAAATCCTTCAAGATTCCAGAAAAAAATCCCACAAAATTGCAGAAATCTCCTCAAAACCCCACCAAATTCCAGTAACATCCCACCAAATCTCCACAAAATTCCAAAGAAGCTAAGAAAAATCCCTCACAATTCTTCAAGTCTCCTCAATATCCTACAAAATTCAAGAAAAATCCCACCAAATTGCAGAAAAATCCCACACAATTCCCTAAATGTTCTGAAAACCCTACCAAATTCCAGAAACATCCCACCAAATCTCCACAAAATTCCAAAGAAGCTAAGAAAAATCCCTCATAATTCTTCAAGTCTCCACAAAATCCCACAAAATTCAAGAGAAATCCCACCAAATTGCAGAAATCTTCTCAAAACCCTACCAAATGCCAGAAACATCCCACAAAATCTCCACAAAATACCTCAAAATTCTTCATGTCTCCTCAAAATCCCTCAAAATTACACAAAATCTCCACAAAATCTCCTCATTATCCAACAAAATTCAAGAAAAATCCCACCAAAATGCAGAAAAATCCCATACAATTCATTAAATGTTCTCAAAACCCCAGCAAATTCCAGAAACATCCCACCAAATCTAAACAAATTTCCACAAAATCAAAGAAAATACCTCAAAATTCTTCAAGTCTCCTCAAAATCCCACAAAATTCTACAAAACTCCCACAAAATCTCCTCAATATCCTACAAAGTTCAAGAAAAATCCCACAAAATTGCAGAAAAATCCCACAAAATTACAGAAAAATCCCATACAAATCATTAAATTTTCTGAAAATCTCACCAAAATTCCAGAACCCTCCCACAAAATCTCCACAAATCTCAAAATCTAAGAAAAATCCTTCCAAATTCTTCAAGTCTCCTCAAAATCCCTCAAGATTGCAGAAAAAAATCCCACAAAATTCCCTAAAACTTCCCAAAACCCTACCAAATTCCAGAAACATCCCACAAAATCCAGACAAAATTCCACAAAATTCCCAAAAATCCCACAAAATTGCAGAAATCTCCTCAAAACCCCACCAAATTCCAGTAACATCCCACAAAATCTCCACAAAATTCCAAAGAAGCTAAGAAAAATCCCTCACAATTCTTCAAGTCTCCTCAAAATCCCACAAAATTCCAGAAACATCGCACCAAATCGCCACAAATTTCCACAAAATCTAAGAAAAGTCCCTCATAATTCTTCAAGTCTCCACAAAATCCCACAAAACTCCAGAAAAATCTCCGACAAAATTGCAGAAAGCTTCTCAAAACCCTACCAAATTCCAGCAACATCCCACAAAACCCCCACTCATTTCCACAAAATCTAAAAAAATCCCTCACAATTCTTCAAGTCTCCACAAAATCCCTCAACATTCCACAAAACTTTCATAAAAACTCCTCAATATCCTACAAAATTGCAGAAAAATCCCACACAATTCCATAAATGTTCTGAAAACCCCACCAAATTCCAGAAACATCCCACCAAATCTACACAAAATTCCACAAAATTCAAGAAAAATCCCACACAATTGCGGAGAAATCCCACACGATTCCCTAAATGTCCTGAAAACCCCAACAAATTTCAGAAACATCCCACCAAATCTCCATAAAATTTCAGAAAAATCCCTCACAATTCTTCAAGTCTCCACAAAATCCCACAAAATTCAAGAAAAATCCCACCAAAATGCAGAAATCTTCTCAAAAGCCCAACAAATTCCAGAAACATCCCACAAAATCTAAACTAATTTCCACAAAATCTAAGAAATACCTCATAATTCTTCAAGTCACCTCAAAATTCCACAAAACTCCCACAAAATCTCCTCAATATCCTACAAAATTGCAGAAAAATCCCATGAAATTCCCTAAATATTCTCAAAACCCCACCCAATTCCAGTAACATCCCACCAAATCCCCCAAAATTTCCACAAAATCTAAGAAAATACCTCAAAATCCTTCATGTCTCCTCAAAATCCCTCAAAATTCCACAAAACACCCCCAAAATCTCCTCAATATCCTACAAAATTCAAGGAAAATCCCACCAAATTGCCAGAAAATTCCACAAAATCTAAGAAAAACCCCTCAGAATTCTTCAAGTCTCCTCAAAATCCCACAAAATACCAGAAAAATCCCACAAATTGCAAAAAATCCCACACAATTGCAGAAATCTTCTCAAAATCCCACAAAATACCAGAAACATCCCACCAAATCCCCACAAAATTCCAAAGAAGCTAAGAAAAATCCCTCAAAATTCTTCAAGTCTACTCCATATCCTACAAAATTCAAGAAAAATCCCACCAAATTGCAGAAAAATCCCACACAATTCATTAAATGTTCTCAAAACCCCACCAAATTCTAGAAACATCCCACAAAATCTCCACAAATTTGCACAAAATTCCAGAAAAATTCCGTAAAATTCAAGAAACATCCCACAAAATTCCAGAAAAATCCCACAAAATTGCAGAAAAGTCCCACAAAATAATTTAATTTACATTTGTCTTGGCAGTTGTAGGTCCCGGCTGCTCTTGCCCCTCTTCTGCTTGCCACTTGAATTTTAGCAGTACAGCTGCAATTGCCTCTTTCAATCAGTGCTGCCCACTGTGCTTTTGTCACAGGGAAATCAGGATTTTTGTTTCAGGCATCATGATCAGTAGAGATCAAAATGCTCCCAAGTCCCTGAGCACTAAGTCGAGGGGAATTAAAGCCACACAGGTCACATTTGCAGTGCTCAAACACAGCCCTGTTGCTGCTGCTGCTGCTGAAATAGAATCAACTGACAGAGGCCAGCACAGAAATTGCCTCTGCAGTGGCAAATAAAATGAAAAAATCCACCAGGAACAGGAAAAAACCAGAACTTCCCAACTCACTTCATTGTTTCTTCTGAGCAGCAGAAGAAAAAGGAACAGGGCAACTTTCAGGCAGCTCCACAAGCTCAGGGTTCTCATTTCCTGGGGAATCTGAGATGCAATTGGCCTTGTTAAAAGGATAAAAGCAAAGGGAATGAATTGGGAATTATTAGGAAAAAATGACCCTTCTTACACACAAAGTTCACCAAGTCATTCCCTGCATTTCTCCTTTTCACATTCTTTCTCTCATCCACTGAGAGGTCCAGCTTATCATGTTCTGGTGCTTATCATCAACTGATTGTGCTCTTGATTTCTCCCAGTGCAAGAGATGTAGAATCATCTCAACTGAACACAGAAACAAACTCCCTCTGTCAGCCCATCTTCATGTTCCAGATCACTTTCAAGATGTCCATGGGGCTGTTGGAATGATGAGCTCTCCACTGCTGGCTGCAGGCTCTGCAGATTCTTTCTCCACATTCAGCCAGGCTTGTATTCCCCAACAATTCCTGGTAGCCCATCATGTTTTCTTTGGGTAGAAGAGGAACAATGAAAACCTCACCAATGGCACAACTCCCCAGTGCACAAGGAAAAGAAAGAACAAGTTGTCAAGTTCTTCAAATATTTGTCCTGCTTTGCTGCAAGAGTTGTGCTGCACTCACAGTGTGGGAAGCCAAGAGAAGCTGCAGCTGGGGGCACATCTTGTGACAGGAGCTGCGCCGCGTTCTCCAGGACAGGTTTTTGGAAAGAACAGACGGGACTGGGGAGAAGATTCTGGGAAAATTGAAACAGCTTTTTTAAGAAATGAAAATAAAATCAAAAGAAACAACCAATATGTTTTTTTCTATTTTTCTCTATTTATTTTTATGTTCCCCTTTTCCATCTTGCACTGTTTCTCCATCCCATTCATTCCAAATGGCTCTCACCTCTAAGATCTGAGACTTGGCAAGTTTTAGACACTGTAAAATACCATGAGCTATACCCAGTTTGCCTTCCCCTGTGTTACTTGGAAAGCAATGCTGGAGACACAAGTGCAGTGCTTGGCTCAGGTACAAATTCTGCATTCAGGGAATGTGCTCAGACGGTGTCTGACCCTCAGCAGGGACAAGGCACAGCAGCAGCCAAGGGCATTGCTGTGCCCCTGTGCAGGAGTCCAGACTCTGGCTCTTGGCTCAACAGGGCAAAGTTCCCGTGTTTGGCCAGGCTCAGGGGCTGCCCGGGGAGCGCGGGGCTCGGGGCGGGGCCGAGCGGGCAACGGACAAACGGACACGGGGACAAACGGTCCCGGTGCTTCAGTTGCAGCGGCAGCGGCGGCAGCGGCGGCAGCAGCAGCAGTGGAAGGAGACAAAAAGCGAATTTCTTGACTCCGTCGATTTTCCTCTCCCTCTCCCACTGTCCCGCACCCCATCCCCGTCGCCCTTTCCCGGTGTCCCCTCCTCTTCCAGGTTCCCTCTCCCCGTGCCCACCCGGGCCATGCCCCCGGTCCGCCCCCGGCCCCGGGCTGGGCTGCCCCGGTCCCGGCCCCGTCCCCGTCCCCGTCCCCGGCCGTCCCTCCGCGGTCTCGCCTCCGCCCAGCTCTGGCTGTGCTGGCGCTGGCGCTGCTGGGCGGGCATCATTGCCTGGGGCTGGGGCGGTATCGCTGCCCTTTGGCTCCGCCTGGCCCGGCCCCGACCCCGGCCCCGACCCCGGCCCCGGCCCCGGCCCTGCCTTCGACCCCGGCCCCGGCCCCAGCTCCTCCCGGGGCCCGCGGAGGACACAGGCGGTGCGGCCGCTGCCGCCGCCTCCGCTGCGGCTTCCCCGGCCCGAGCTCCGCCGCTGTCGCGTTCCAATGAGGGAACGCCTGCGGATGCCCGGCCCGGGGAGGTCGGGGAGCGCTCGGGGGCCGTTCCTGGCCCCGGGCCGAGCACTGACGGCCGCGTCTCTTCCCCAGGGAAGGCGCAGGAGGCCCTGCAGCAGCGGTACCGAGTGGGTTCACTGCTGGGGCGCGGCGGCTTTGGCAGAGTTTTTGCGGCCACGCGACTCTCGGACGGACTCCCGGTGAGCAGAGGGGCCGGCGGCGGGCGGAGGAGGAGGAGGGGGCGGAGGAGGAGAAGGGGGCGGAGGAGTAGGATGGGGCTGGACACGGTGGGCGGTGAGCTGAATTCGCTGTTCCCTTTGGCTTGCAGGTGGCCATCAAAAAGGTGCCACGGAACCGCGTCCGGCACTGGGGCGAGCTGGTGAGTGAGCGGGGCCAGCGGCAGAAGCCGGGGCGTGCCGGGCGGGGATGAGCCGGGGCCCGGCAGGGTGGGAGCCACCAGGACACCTGGAGGGAGAGCGGGCATGGGGCCAGCGGAGGGCACAGAGCATCCCGGGCTGGCTGAGGGCTTCCCGAGCCCTGGCACGGCCTCAGCCCCACTGACGGCACCGTGCTCCTCCCGCAGCCCGACGGCACCAGCGCACCACTGGAGATAGTGCTGCTGGACAAGGTGTCCACAGGCTTCCCCGGTGTGGTGCAGCTGCTGGAATGGTTTGAGCTCCCCAACGCCATCGTGATGGTGCTGGAGCGCCCGGAGCGGTGTCAGGACCTGCGGCGCTTCATTCGGGCACGGAGGTTCCTGTCCGAGGAAGAGGCGCGGGAGCTGTTCCAGCAGGTGCTGGCGGCCGTGCGGCACTGCACCAGCTGCGGGGTCCTGCACAGAGATATCAAACCGGAGAACATCTTGGTTGACCTGGACACCGGCGAGGCAAAGTTAATAGATTTCGGCTGTGGCACCTACCTGCAGGACACAGCCTACGCTCAATTTGCAGGTGAGCCCACAGAGGGGCAGGCTCCTGGTCCCGGCATCTCCTGGCCCAACATCTCCTGGCCCAACCTGGGTGTGGCAGCAGGGATTCTCCCTTTGGCTGCCAGTCACAGGTCTGTGTCTTCAGCCAAGTTGCTTTTGAGCAGAGCTGGGTGGGGACCCATCTTCCATCCCTGCTGGCAGCCTTTGCCTGCCACTCTGCCTAGGACTGGGGCTGGGGCTGGGGCAGCCAGCCTGACAAAATCCCCCGTGGGTGGGGGTAGCAGAGAGGGGGAGCCAGAACCTGTGCACCAGCTGGTTTGGTGTGCAGGTGAGAATGGGCTTGGACTGCTCTGCTCACCTGGTTTGCCTTGGTTCAAGATATTTTTTGGGCAATGCCAGCAGGGAGGATGTGGGTATGGTTTTTCCCCAGCACTGAGTGGGTATTTCCCTTTGTGTGTCATGGTCAGGCCTTGCCAGGGTTTCCGCTGCCCTCTTCCAACACCAGTGGCTTCTTTTCCAACCCCAAGTTTGTACCCAAGTCCCAGGTGCTGGCGAGAGGGCAGCAGGTCACCCTGTGTGCCACTGGGGCAGCCCCCACATGCCCAGGGATGCTGGGGTCAGGCTCTGGGAGCAGCAGCATCCCCCTGATGAGCTCCATCCATATTCCATAGGAACACCGTCATACAGCCCCCCGGAATGGAACGACTTTGGGTGGTACCATGGCGAGGCAGCGACCGTCTGGTCCCTGGGCATCCTGCTGCACGAGATGGTCTGCGGGGAGCACCCTTTCAGGAGGGGCAGGAACATCAGATGGGGCCAGCTCCCGCTGCCACAACGGCTCTCCCAAGGTGGATCCTCATCTCTGGGCACGGGGGGAACACCAGTGTTGGGAGACAGCAGCGGGCTCGTGAGCATCCCGCTCTGGCAGCTGCTGAGGAGGTGGCACATGTCCTGCTCTCCTGCTCTCCTCCAAAACAAAGAATTGATGGGAAAGTTTAGGCCCAGCTCTGAGCACATCCAGCGTGGCCTGGGCACGGGAATAGTGGGGCAAAGCAGACAGGAGCCTTCTCCAACTGACCAGTGGTTTGTGGTTTCTCTCCCCAGACTGCCAAATCCTGATCAGGTGGTGTTTATCCCTGAACTCCTTGGACAGGCCCTCATTAGAAGACCTGTCCTGTGATCCCTGGGTGCAGGATATTCATCAGCCCTAGAAGAAGGGAGAGAGCCACAGGCACAGTGATGCAGGGACCTGGTAAGTTACAGCTCCACACATGCCCTGGCAATCAGCAGCAAAGAAACCCAGACTTTTTTGTCCTGCCTGTGTCACTGCACTGGGCTCATCAAATGGGAACACACAGCCCTTGTGCTGGAGCTGAGCTGCTCTGCCCAGCACTGGTGGGCACCATCTGAGCTGGTTTTGCTTGTCCTGCTTCACTGACAGCCGGGCCCTGGGCAGAACCCTGACAGCCTGGTGTCACCCCAGGGAAGAAGGAGCCCCTGGAGAAGCTGGACCAGGTGGGGCTGCTGCTGCTGCTGGAGACATGGAGGACAACAGCAAGGATGACAACCTCTTCCTCCACCTGGCCAGCGGGAGCTGGCGATGATGGACTTTGATTCTGGCACCTTCTTCAAAGCCAGGCTCCACAGAGAATTTTCAGGTAAGTCCAGACCCAGGGGGATGCTCCCAGATTTGTGCATTGGCCGGGAACCAAAGGTTTCCCCTTTGCTGGGGCAGATGCAACTGATTCCTCAGTGGCTGCCCAGCTGGTTTTTGGCAGGGCTGGGGACGTGGGCTGGGGTGGTTACGAAATGGGAGTGGGATCCTGGCCCTGCCAACAGCCCCCAGCACCCACCGTGCCCCGGGCTGGGGCTGGGGCAGCCAGCCCGACACAAACAAACCCCCATGGCAGGAGCACAGGTGGGACTCCAGAACCTGAGCACGGCTGCTTTGCTGTGCAGGCAAGGAAGGGCTTGGGCTGCTCCACTCCCCTGCTTTGCTTTGGGATCACCGTGATTTTGGGGGACAGTGCAGGGGGGAAGGGAGAAAGCATGGGCTTCCCTCACCCGTGGGTGGGTTTTTCCCTAGAATGTAGGGGTTGGGCCTTCCTCAAGCTCCTGACAGACATAAGATTTTTTACCATTTTTCTTGTTTCCCCTTTTTGTCTGTAACCTATTTTCATTAATTTGTTGTTTGTTTTTCTAAAGGAAGCGTTCTAGGTGGGGTCCAGTCTGGATCAGGAAGTGCTTGGGACCAGCTGTGGCGTGGATGGGCCGTGCCCTTGGAGAAGACTGAGGACATCGTTTGGGACCAGCTTTTCTTCTGGCAGCGGATGGTGTGAGGTGGGTCCTCATCTCCTTGGCATGGGTGGGACAAGAGCTTTTGGGAGATGGCAGCGGGCACAGGAGCATCCCGCTCTGGGCAGCTGCTGAGGGGCTGGATCTGCCGTGGCTGGCTGCAGGCTGGGCACATGTCCTGCCCTCCTGCTCTGCTCCCAAAGGCAGCAGTGATGGGCAGCTTTGGGCCCAGCTCTGAGCACGGCCAGCATGGCCTGGGCACCGCGGCTGGCTGGGACAAGGGGACAGGAGCCTTCAGCTGACGGGCGGTTTCTGGTTTCTCTCCTTGCAGCCGGGCTCTGCGGATGCTGAGGCTGCTCTGGGCTCTGCCAGGGCTCTGCTGGGCTCAGCACCGGGCCGGGATCAGCCAAAGAAGAAACGGTGTGACCTGCAGCAGAGACTTGAGCATTTTGGCAATGCAGCTCAAGTCTGCACAGTGTCCACCTCCAAGGGAAAACATGACACCCCCCAAAAATTAAACTTGTTCCATAACTTCTGAAATGAAATCCATCTGGGATGACCCCAAATGACATTTTTCATCTTGCTCAAGCTGTAGCTCAGCCCTTCTCTGAACAGTTGTGTCCCCACACCTGCCTTTTCCTTCACAACTGCTCCCTCCTTTCCCCCAGTGAGTTCCCAGCCCATCACAGTCTCCATCACACTGCAGCCTTCCTTGATGCCCCTCACCACGAGGAAGGCCAAGCCCCAGTCTCAGGGACTCATCCTGTCAGTGGCTGAAGAACAGCAATGTTTCAGAGGTCCGGCAGGAGTTTAGTGTCATTCAGAGCTGCTCTCCAGCCCTCAGCTCTCCTCACTGCTGAGTTCCCACTCCCTTTTCCTCATCCATCAGGATGAGCTCTGTGAATCCCCTTGTGATAAATGGAAATGATTCGTGTTAACTAAATTGTAACTGTTTAGAAAGTTATTATTTGTAATTAGTTATTATTAGAAGCAATCAAGGGAATTAGTGTTACAAAGCAGATGTACCCCTTTACAGATGTTACATGTTAAAATTAAGATAGCGGATGTAGTTTTGAGATTAGTAATGTCTCAAGAGAAAACTGACCATGAGATGGATAAAGTTGGAATGACTTTAGGCATAGGGCCTGAAAATTATGAAGTGTAAGACTAATTAGTGGAGCACAATGCTCACTTACATAACACAACACTTAGTACACATGCAAAACCTGTAAGGTTATCCAGAGGACAAGGAGGATGAGTGTAAGCCTTCATCCAAAATACCACCGAAAGGGGACTGAAGACCCCCTAGCAACAAGTGAGGCTTGCGCCATGAAGAATAGTGATGTAAAATTAAAGAATCAAAAATAGGAAGAGACTTAGGGGAAACATGAATGAATATGTGTAAGCATACAGTATATAAGTTTAGTTTGAATTACTTTGTTTTGGTACGTGAGGCAGGGTGAGAAGTCCTGCCCATACCCCGGTCAGTTTTGCTTATGCTTTAATCATACTCAATTACTGGCAAATTATATTCATATATATACATATGAAGATATTCACTAAATTGTACTCTTTTACTGAATTGTTTTCCTTTTATACCAAATTTCTATTCAATCCACTAAATAGTATTATTTCATTAAATTGTATCCTTGTATTCAATTCACTAAATTGTATACTTTTTTCCTTGTTATTTAATTGCTATTAACTCAATTGATCTAGTTGTCTGATTTTAATTTCATTTACAACAGCACCAAGAAGAAAAGGGGCTTATTGAGAGCAAGTAAACTTAACCCTTTGGCAGGACACAAATTTAGAGGGCAAAAAATTAAAAAAAACCCACAAGGTCAGCCACACTTCCCAGTGAAAAGGGTTGGAACTCTCTGCCCTCAACATTTCCCCAGCAGCTTTACAAAGGGAACTGGGATCTGAGCTGTGCCCTCTGAACCAACAGAGCCAGCCTCCCTTCAGGGTGAGAAGCCACAGCCTCAGTTATAGCCCCGGGTGCCTCCTGTGCCCCAGAGAATGGCCATGGCTGTAAATGTGTGTTTGGCTGCAGCACAGGGCCAGGGTGAAGCTCGGCAGCCTCATCAGAGCCCACGGCCACGGCCCTTCCCTGCCGGGGCCCTCACCTGGCCCGGCCCAGCCCGGCCCGAGCAGCCCGGACTGGCCTCAAGGGATGGGCTCCACCTGCCCGCTGTGCCCACAGGCCGGGCCCAAGGGCTCACAAGAGGCTTCCTCCCAGCTTTGCAAAACCTCAGCCAAGAGTGTCCCCTTTGCTGTGCTGAGAAGAGTAAAAAACCCTCTCAATTTAACCCCACTGCACTCCTCATGGGGGATCCCTGCACACCTTAGGAGAGAGCCCAAATTTTCCCTGTGTGCCTGATGAGGTGCAGGCCCAGGTGATGCCACTGAAGGAAATGTGCCCTCACAGCCCAGGGACGCTCAGCATGGGCTCCCCCAGCCCCTCGGGGCCCCAGCGCTGGTCACGGCAGCCCCTGCCTGGCTCCTGCCTGCCCACACCGTGGGCACCCCCGGCTGCTCCTGGACATGGAGCTCAGCCAGGGCTGGTGCTGTGTGGGCTCTGCTGGTGGTACCAGCCGGACACTGGGGTGACAGCTCCATCTCTTTATTTGAACAAAAAACATGGGCCAACCCCTGCTCTGGTGCACAGGGGCTGCCCAATTTCAGTCCTGGCCAGGGACCAGGGCCAGGGGGCTCTGGGGCAGAGGGTCTCGCTTGGGAGGTGTGGGTCTTGGGATGCCCTCAAGATGGGGATGCAGATGCAGCTTGGCACGTGGGGACAGATGTGAAGAGCGAGGATAACAGATGCAGCTTCTCAGTGACTGGAATATTTCGCCAGACTTCTGAAGCTGCAGAGGCACTCCTGTGGAGAGAGGAGGTGGCTGAGGCCCCCAGCTGCCGCTGGCACACAGGGACCCTCCTGCACAGCAGGGCCCAGAGCTGCCAAGGCTCCCCAGCACGGCTGGAGCTGCTGGCACAGCTTGGCCCAGCTGGACAGCTGCCCCTCAAGGCCCTGGAGAGCAGGGGATGGCTCTGGGCAGGGTCCCTGGCCAGGAGCGGGCCCCAGAGCACCTCTGCCTTTCAAGGCCAATCTCGTCCCCGCTCTTTCTCCTGCCCACCTTGCTTTGCCTCTGCCCGCTGCTCCTGGGGCTGCTCTTGGCCAGGCAGCCTCAGTGGCAGCCAGCACTGGCTGCAGCCCCAGCGGGCTCCCCAGGACAAGGCCCAGCAATTGAGAGGCCAATGAAAGGCCTGGGCAGCAGCAGAACTCTCAGCAGAGTTATTTGGGCAACCAAGGACTAGCCACAAGTCCACAGCAGCCTCACTGGGAATGTTTCCTGACTATGAGCAGCCTTTCAAGAAGCTGGAGGGTGGGGATGAACAACAACTTACCATTTCTTGTCCTTCCACCACCGGCATCCAACACAGCAGAGGACCATGGAAACGGGCACTGTGAACAGTATCACTACCGTGCCTATCATGCAGGACTTGCGCACATCCTGCGGGCAGAACACTCTTGGGGTGCTCGGTGGATTCTCAGCATTTATATTTGACTTGCCAAGCGCTTCTGTGGGAGCAATGGGCAGCGTGAGCCTGTGCTGTGCTCCACTGCTGAGCTGGCAGCACACTGGATACGGCCAGGACGTTCTCTCTTTCCCCCAGAGCTGGGGCCTGCAGGCACCTTGCTGTCCCTTGGCACAGGCTGTGCCACCCAACAAAGCCCAGAAGGCCGGGAGCAGAGCCCGGGGACAGCGCAGCTGCTTGGGCAGTGGCTCCTTCCAGGGACAGGGGCCAAACCCATCCCTGAGCAGCCACTGCCACCCCTGACCCTCCCTGCTCCGTGACAGCTCCCCCAGCCCAAGGGGACAGAGCCAGGCCCTGTCAGGGGCCAGTGCAGCCCCTGCCCAGTTGGGAGCCAGGGCTGGCTGTGGCCCTGGGCTCGTGGCAGGGCTCCCACTCGGGGCTGCTCCTGTGTCTTGGGCCTCTGGATGCTTAGGGCCAGCTCCAGGAGCAGCTGCAGTGGGATGGACATTGTTGAGTCCCATTTCCCAGGGGCTGGGAATGAGCTCCAGAGGCCTGGAAGCCGAGGCGCCTCCAGCTTTGGCTGCTGCCGGGCCGTGAAAGGGTAGGCCCTGGGGGAAGAGTTGCTGGCACACAGCCCCACCGAGGGCTGAGCCCAGCACAGCAATTACCTCCTGTGCCTGGGCCTGGCATCTCCTCCTTTCCTGCATCAGGAGCTGGCACAGAGACATTGCTTCCTCTAGCATATGTCATCATCTGCACAGACATTTGCTCCAGCACTTGAGAAAGGAAAAGGGACAGCTGGATAAGATAGAACTGTTCGCCATTAGGTGAGGTGGTATCTTCAGGAGGCAATACTTGTCAAATCATGGATAAGGACAAGGAAAACACCCAGGTTACTGAGGCTGGGCCAGGGCCCTCCCTCCTCCAAACAGCCCCTACGCCTGATCTAGCCCAAGACCGGGAAATTGCAGGGGATCTCAGGTTGTTTATGACCCTTGCTGCAGTTTGGGCTCCCTGTCAGCTGATGCCAAATGCCTTCCTGCAGAGGCTGGGGAGAAGCTGCAGCCAGGCCAGGCTGGGAAAGAGCCCTGCAGGCCATGAAAGCAGCAGCAGGGCAGTGAGGCTGCCATGGATCTCTTCCTGCTGTGCCAGGCACGGTGTGTCCAGATGTGCAGAGAAATCCCCCGGCTGCTGAGTCTCAGGAGAAGGCTGAGGGACATGGACCCACCACGGCGTCTCTCCAGATCACTCAGCATCTTGTCCAGAAGTTGGGACGCCTCCAGGGATTTCTTGTCTTCTATGTCTTGGTTCTTCCATCTAGGAGGACCTTAATGGAAAGTAGTTAAATTTCTCCTTCAGGCCAGAGTGGCAGTGAGTGCACCTGGGTGACTGGTGCCCTCCAAGGCACTCCCTCCTCTCCACCTTCCACTCAGGAGCAGGGGCAGGGGGACCACGTGCCTGCAGTGGCCCCACAATGGGATGGAAGGAGCCCCTTGCATGGCAGACAGGAGAGAAAGGACTCCCTGGAGCTGCCAGCAGCTCTGAACTGAGCCCCAGGCAGGGCCAGGGCTTGGCAATGGTAGCTGGAGCAGCTCAGGCTCCCTGGGGCTGGCAAAGGAGCCACACAAGGCACAGCCCCGGGGCACAACCCTGGGCCTGGCCCCTTCCCTCTCTGCTCTTCTCCGTGGCTGCACAGAGCACACGGAAGGAGACACTGGCATTGCACATGGGAAGAAGATTGACAGCTAAATGCTCCTTCCTCCCACTGACAGCAATGCTGTGGGTTCACTCAGGGCTGCAGAAGGGAGAGGGGCAAGGTTTCCAGAATCCATCAACCTTCAGACTCTTAAGGGAAATGGCATGAGAGTGAGCTCTTCCCACACTCACACTGATAATTCTGTGGAAAAATGGACATTGAGAACTTGCCTCCAACATTCTCCATGGATCTCAAACCATTATGTGCCAGGGCTTTCAGATGCTCCATGTCACGATCCCAATCTAGAAGGGAGCACAGATCAGAACCATTCCATGGTGTGCTAGGATCCCTTTCTGCCTTAGGGAACTGGGCACTGCAAGGGGGTCAGGTAAGGCCATGGGAGCCAGATGTCAATGGACATGGCCAAAGCTGCAGAGGGGCCTGAGGAAAGCACTGGGCTGGCTCTGGACACTCTCAACACCTTTTCCATGCTCTGTGCAAAATCCCTGAAAGGCAGGCACTGCCAAGCAGCAGAGATGTACAGCTCAAGCCTCAGCAGGGCTCAGGCCCAGAGGCACAGCAATTACCTCCTGGGACTGTGCCTGGCATGGCCTCCCTTCCTGCAGCAGAGGCTGCCCATGAGCCACTGCTTCCTCCGGGAAACGCTGCCTTCATCACAGCCTTTGGGTTCATCTCTGGAGGAAGGAAGAGCCACAGCTGGATCGGATGGAACCATTCCCCTTTCAGGGAAATGGTATCATCATGAGGCGATACTAGTCGAGGTCATGGATAAGGATTAGGAAATCATATAAACTTATGGGATTGGCCAGAGCCCTCCCTCCTCCAAACAGCCCCTACACCTGATCTACCCCAAGACCAGGAAATTTCAGGGGATCTCAGGGTGTGCATGGCCTATGCTGCAGTTTGGGCTCCCTGCCTGCTGATGCCAAATGCCTTCCTGCAGAGGCTGGGGAGAAGCTGCAGCCAGGCCAGGCTGGGAAAGAGCCCTGCAGGGCAGGAAAGCAGCAGCGGGGCAGCGAGGCTGACATGGATCCCTTCCTGCTGTGCCGGGCATGGCGTGTCCTGATGTGCAAAGAAAGCCCCCGGCTGCTGAGTCTCAGGAGAAGGCTGAGGGACATGGACCCACCTTGTCCTCCCTGCAGCATTTCCTTCAGCATTTTCCTCATGGGTTTGGATGGCTCATGGGGTTTCCACTGTCCTGGACCTTTGTTCTTTCCTCTTGGAGGACCTTATAAAAAAATACATATCCATTTCCCAGGAATGGATCCTACAAAATCAGGGTTCAGCCTGTGGGATCAGCAAGGACAAAACACTCACCTCTCTGATGGGAACTGGGCTTGCGTGCAGCATCCAGCCCAGGAGCTGGGAACGTCCTCCCTGCAGATGCACCTGTAACTCAACAGCCACAGAAGCTTCTCTCATCTCTGCTGATCTGCACAGGCAGCACTGAGCCGCAGCAGTGGTGAGGGGATCACGCAGGGCGAGGGCACACACGTGCACGGCTCTGTCCTGGCACCTGCAGCGATGCCGCCCTGGCCGAGCCTTGGGCTCTGAGCTGGCAGCTCTCCCAGGGGGAAAGGCCTTCACCTACCCTCACCATCTTCCAGAGCATTTGTCCTGGATGTGGGTTGGGAAGCCAGATCACCTTCACCAAGAAGCTTGGCTGCAAAGAAAAGCAGGACAGAGCAGCTCCCATGACTCTGTAGGAGATCCTCAGGCTCCCTGAGGCCAGCAAAGGAACCATGCAAGGCACAGCCCTGGGGCACAACCCTGGGCCCGGCCCCTTCCCTCTCTGCTCTTCTCCATGGCTGCACAGAGCACATGGAAGGAGACACTGGCATTAAACATGGGAAGAAGATTGACAGCTAAATGCTCCTTCCTCCCACTGACAGCAATGCTGTGGGTTCACTCAGGGTTCCAGAAGGGAGCAGGGCAAGGTTTCCAGAATCCATCAACCTTCAGACTCTTAAGGGAAATGGCATGAGAGTGAGCTCTTCCCACACTCACACTGATAATTCTGTGAAAAAAGGGACATTGAGGACTTGCTTCCAACATTCTCCATGGATCTCAAACCATTATGTGCCAGGGCTTTCAGATGTTCCATGTCACGATCCCAATCTAGAAGGGAGCACAGATCAGAACCATTCCATGGTGAGCTGGGATCCCCTTCTGCTTTAGGGAACTGGGCACTGCAAGGGGTTTGGGCAAGGCTGTGGGTGCCAGATGTCAATGGACATGGCCAAAGCTGCAGAGAGGCCTGGGGAGCTCTGGGCTGGCTCTGGTCACTCTCCACCCTCTTTGCACGCCCCGTGCAACATCTCTGGAGGGGCAGTGGGACCAGCCCAGGGCCCCTGAGGCCTCTCTCCCTCCCACAGAGGAAACCCTCCCTAAAGCCCTGGGGAAAACCATCCCCAGTGCTTCCCAGGGAGAAGGGAGCACTGTCCCAGGAATGGGGACCAGGGCCGCCGGCTCACCTGCTCGCCGTGCTCGCCACGGAGCAGCCTGGGCAGCCCTGTCAGGCAGGGCCACTGCCAGGAGGAGCAGGAGGAGGAGGCGCAGAGCAAAGGCCATGGTGCCTTGCCCACTGCCAGTCCTGCAGCTCTTGCTGCCACCACTGTCCTGACACCGCTGTCCCAATGTCAGCACCGCTGCTGCCGCCGCCGCTGCTGCCACAACAGTCGTGGTCAAGGACTGACTGCTCGCTCCTTGTGGTGCTGGGCAACCACGGGGCTCTGGCACCTCTGTGACCTCAGAGCCTGCTGTCACCTCAGCCTGCTGTCACCCCACAGGCTGCTGTGACCTCACGGCCAGGGTGGAATTGTGTGGGGAGTGGGATCTGCCTTCTTCACTAGGGAGCTCATCCTGCCCAGCAGCTCTGTCCAAGGGCTATGACAGGGTCCCAGCCCAGCTGATCTCACAGGCTGGGGGATGAAGGGATGGAGAGCAGCCCTGCTGAGAAGGACTTGTGGCTGCTGCAAGGAGAGAGGCTGGACATGAGCCAGCCATGTGCCTCCAAAGGAGGCTGCCCAGCAGCTTGAAGGAGGTGATTCCACCACCCCTCTGCTCTGGTGTGAGCCCACCTGGAGTACTGCATCCACCTCTGGGTGCCCAACACAGGAAGGACATGGTCCTGTTGGAGCTGGTCCAGAGGAGAGACAAAATGCTCTGAGGGCTGGAGCCCCTCTGCTTTGGAGACAGGCTGGGATAGCTGGGGGTGTTCAGCCTGGAAGGGAGAAGGCTCCACAGAGACCTGATTGCTCCCTTTCAGTACTTTAAGGGGGCTTGTAAAAA
This sequence comes from Pseudopodoces humilis, assembly GCF_049639895.1. Taxonomy (NCBI): domain Eukaryota; kingdom Metazoa; phylum Chordata; class Aves; order Passeriformes; family Paridae; genus Pseudopodoces; species Pseudopodoces humilis. The sequence goes on from NC_142217.1 coordinate 1,319,462, forward strand.
AGACAGGACAGAATTTTTAGTAGGGCCTTGTAATGAATGCACTCAAGAGAGTGATATGATTCAATCAAAGAGAATTTTATTAATTGTAGCAAGCAAGCAATAAGCAAAAAATCAGCGCTGGGCGACAGGGGAGTCTCTGCTCCATCGGCTGCCACGCTTCCGATTTCCGTGTTCTCCCTTTTAAGTGGTCCGACTTCCGGGTTACGTGTCCTTTCTCGGGTGTCTCTGCGCATGTGCCTCCAGTCGCTGGGGGTCGTTTTCTGCCTTCTGGTGGTCGCAAGATGAAGATCAGGAGTCTTCCTCTTTTGACCTTTCCTTTCTGTTTTCCTTTTAAGGCTTATCTGGGTGGCTTAGCTCTCTGAAATTCAAGAGAACTTGCAAGGCTGTTTTAATGATTATGCGAGCATCAGCAGTAGCCTTCAACCTCATCCCTATTACACAAAGCATAGTTTTGCAAAGCATCGTATCTACATGTTTAGGCAAACAAAAGGGTCTCTAATTACCACAATTCCCCCCTTTTTCTATTGCTTACTTTTGTTGGTTAAATCTTTGTAGTTCTCTTTTACTTAACTCTAAATAATCTTCTGTCTTTTCCCCATTTAAGGCTTCATATTTAGCTCGTATTAACATAAGGTGAGCTGCTTCTAACCTGCCTTTCACAATGCTAATGATTTTGTTAAAAATGCAAGGTCCAAACATAAGTCCTAGGATTAGTAAAATCAGCGGTCCTGCTATGGTGGATAGTAGAGTTGTTAACCAGGGAGAACAGTTAAACCAGGATTCGTACCAACTTTGTTGCATTCCTTGTTCCCTCTTTCTCTTTTCTAGTCCTTCTCGTAATTTAGCCATGGTCTCTCTTACTACCCCACTTTTATTTACATATACACAACATTCTTCTCGAAGTGCAGCACACAGGCCTCCTTGCTGTAAAAATAATAGATTTAATCCCCTTCTGTTTTGTAAGGCTACTTCAGCCAGCGAGTCTAGGGAGTCTGTGAGGTCTTTTATAGATTTATCAATTCTTCTCAAATCTTCATCTACTGAAATTCTAAGCTCCCTGAGACCCTGGTGTTGATTCGCTAAGGATGCTACACCCGTTCCTAATCCAGCTCCTCCTATGCCTAGCAATATGGCTACTGTTAGTGCCGCGAAGGGTTCTCGCTTCAGCACATGATGCCTTGGGTTTTGATATTGTGAATACACATATTCTTCAGGATGATAGATAATTCGAGGAACTATTATAACCTGTATGCAAAATTCGTAGGTTTCATTAAAGGCTGTTATAGAAACACATGGGGTTACTCCTAAAGTGTTACAAACCCATTTAGTATTAGGTGCTGGAATCAGCCACTGAGCTGGCTTGCGAGGGTCATTAATCTGCATTTTTGTTTGACATAAATGATCCTTATCCGGGGGCACATTTCCCACACATTTTCCTTTTCCAGTGACTCGAGATAACGTTATTCCTGGAGTGTTTTCTCTTCCCTTTTTCCATAGGCAGGCAGCGGGATTAGTGCCGTTTACTCTTTTCAGTTCGGTTATGGAACCTATGGCCTCATAGAAGGGTGGGTAAATGTTATAGCATAACCAACATTCTCTAGTTAAATTTGGGTATGTGTTATTTAGTACTTTAAAGGTAGCTTGTAAAATATTCCAAAGAGCCCTGTTTCTATATTCCTGAGGTGTCCCCACTGTGGTTGATACTTGGGACTTGTTGTTATTTTCTGTTTCCTTTGAACAGTTATTCTGATCCCTTATTTTGGGGTCTATTGCTCTCCATACCACTGGATTTGGTCCAACAGATCCAGAATCATGGGGGACCCCTTCCTTTCTTATGAGAACATGCCCTCCCCGATCCTTTCCGGGTTCCCATATTCTGAAACCCCAGGTCCGTCCTAATAACCACCCAGGATCTTGGGGTTGTGTAATATTGATGTAGTAAAACTTACAAGTCCCAACATATGTCACTACCCCCGAGGGATCTGTCCAGGGTTTTATACATCCGTGTGGACCCCTTTCTACCTTTAGATACTTATCTGGGTTCTGTACTTTCCATCCCACAGAAATTGTCTCACAGCCCCAATATCTACAGTAAAATTCACCAGGGTAATTACAATATCCTTTGCCTGGATTAGAAGCTGGGCACATATATAGCACATTATGTCCGGGCCGGCTATAGCCAGTACTCCTCCACTTAATGAGAGAGTCCAGGGTAACTTGAAAGCTGGGGGCTTCAGAGGTGAGCTGTGATTGGATAACGACCTGGTCTTCCCATCGGATTAAAGACCAATTGAAAGGTTCATGAGTCTTACTTGCGCAAATATTAAATGTGCTGATTAAGATTATAAATGTTATTAACTTCTTTAACGAGCACTGGTTTCCCCTGCTATAATAGAGGCTTTTCTTTTGTGAATTGCTAATTTAGATTCCCCAGAAATTACTTTGCTGGGTTGTCTCATCCCCACTCTTGTGGCATTTCCAGAACCATGACCTTTTGGTCCCATATATATTGGAGTGTTTCCCTCCACAGTTTATTACTCCTCTGCCTCTCCCGTCGAGCTGGTTGCTTCGGGACACGGGGTGTACCATCTTCTCGACAGCAAGAGTACTCTTCAGGAGGGGAATTATTTCCTCTTTTATTGATTCTTTGTATGTATTTTTCCCAACTTTTATGCTTTATTAAAGGGGTATGACACCCTAATTTCCGGAGCCACCGTCTGCACAACCCAGCTACTATATTGGCTACAAAAGGCGCAGGTTCGTTTGGATGATAGCAATAATACAAGGGATTGACCCCTTTTGAGTAGATGGCCCACCACTCCTCTGATCCTTTCTCAAATTCTCCTGCTCGTATTCTGGTTATTAGGGCCCAATCAGTGAGTTCCCTCTGGGCAGTGTAGCAAGAGCTACACACCCCTCTTGGTGGGTAGCCTCTATGACAGTGGGTCCACCAGAGTTCTTCACATATTATACATTTAAAGCAAACAAAAGGATAACAATCCTGACACAGAGTACAGCCTATTCTAACACTTCTATTATATATTTCCTCACCATTAGGTGGAGGTCTTCTATATTCTATATAAAAGCCTTTATGGAGTTTATTATTCATAAGTTTCTAAGCAGGTTAATAGTTTTTGGGTGTCATTTTGTTCAGGATATTTTAAGTCTCAAGTCCCCAGCCGGGCTAACCACTTCCCACTTACTAGCCTTCGGTGCTTCCACAGGTCCTTTTATTCGACTCGCATGTGTCCAGCCTTTCTCTGCTGTTCGAACCGCAGAATCAGTTGTTAGGAGGACTTGATACGGTCCTTCCCACTTCGGTGTTAGGGGATTCTCTTTCCAACTTCTTATCAGCAGCCACTCTCCGGGTTGTACCTGGTGTAATATAAAATCCAATGGTGGTCTTTGGGCTAGCATCCCTTTTTCCCACAATGCCTTTTTGAACTTCATTAATTTTATCAAATACTCATTGATGTATTGATCACTTACATTTGGATGTGTTTGAACTTCCTCTATATTATAGGGCATACCGTATAACATCTCAAAAGGGGAAATTCCCAAATCTGCCCTTGGCTGGGTTCGAATATTCAGAAGGGCTAGTGGAACACACTTGACCCGTGATAGTTTCGTTTCCATCACTAGCTTGGTAAGTTGCTTCTTTATTTCCCCATTCATCCTTTCTACTCTCCCAGAACTTTGAGGGTGCCAAGGGGTGTGTTGTTCCCACTTTATTCCTAATGCTTCTGCTACCTCCTGAGTTATTTTTGATGTAAAGTGGGGACCTTTGTCAAAGTCTATTGTCTCTGGTACTCGGTATCTAGGGATTATTTCTTCCAATAACACCTTTGTAACTGTTCGTGAAGTTTCCCTAGATGTTGGGAAAGCTTCTACATAATGGGTGAGATGATCTACTAGGACTAGGAAATATTTAAGTCTCCCTATCCTCGGTAGTTCTGTGAAGTCAATCTGAATATTCGCAAAGGGTCTTTTTGCCAGGGGTCTCCCTCCATACGGTAATTTTCTGAGATTTTTCCTATTAGTTTGTAAGCATGGGAGGCAGCTTCTAGTAATTTGTTTAGCCAAGTCTCGGATACCTGTGCTCATATACCTTGCAGCGAAATAGTCTGTTAACCCCTGTGCTCCCCAATGTGTCTTTTGATGTATCTTTTCTAATATTCTTTGAGCTATGGCTTTTGGTAGTACTTCCCGGCCATCTGGGAGAAACCATCTCCCCTCTGGGTTTTCTATTGCTCCTGTCTCTGGGAGTTTTAACTTCTCTTCCTCAGTAAATCTACTTCTCAAGTCACTATCCCTACTATCCCTATGTTTCAAAATTTCTTCATGCCCCCTCTTTTCTTTTAGGACTATTGTTCGTAATGCCGCCCGTTTCACCTCCTGATCGGCGGCATTATTTCTTCTACTCCTCAAATCTATTCCCTTCTGGTGTCCTTTCAAATGAACCACTGCCAACCTTTTGGGCCTTCTCAGGGCGTTTAATACTGCAATTATGAGTTTTTGATGAACCAAATCTTTCCCTTGGGAGTTTATTAAACCTTTTTCTTCCCACAGTTTACCAAACGTATGCACCACCCCATAACTATATCTGGAATCTGTATATATTGTCCCCTCCTTTCCTTCTAGTAGTTTCAATGCCCTTAATACTGCATACAATTCGCAGGCTTGGGCTGACCAAGATTTGTCTAATGGACCTGATTCTAGGATTTGCAAATCAGGTCCTTGTATGATGGCATAACTCGTTTTCCTCCTCCCTTCTATTACTCTGGAGGACCCATCCACAAACAGCTTTTCTCCGCTTTCGAATTCTTCTTCTTCCAAATCAGGTTTAATTTTGGTTTGTTCCTCAATTGTGGTTATACAGTCATGTGTCAAAGGTTCGCTTTCAGGTTCTCCATATAAAAATGCAGCCGGGTTTTGTAAAGTAGTGGTTTCTAATATTAAGTTTGGGGCTTCAACTAAAATTCTTTCATATTTTAGAAGTCTAGCATCTGAAATCCACTTGTCTGCCTTTTGTTGTAACACACCCCGAATGTTATGGGGGGACATTACCTTCAAATTGCTATTAAAGGTGATTTTCCTAGCTTCTTCCACCAATAGGGCACATCCTGCCACTACTTGCAGACAAGCTGGCCAGCCCTTACTCACAGGGTCCAAGATCTTTGATAGGTATCCTACCGGCTTCTTTCTCCCTGCCCACTCCTGAGTCAGAACTCCGAAGGCAATTCCATTTTCTACATTTACAAACAAATAAAAGGGTCTTCTTAAATCTGGGAGACTCAAGACAGGAGCATGAATTAAACTTTCTTGTAGTTCCCGGAGTTTTTTTGTATCTTCCGAACTCCATTTCATTAATCCCTCCTGTGTCAGTTTATGATATAAAAATTTAACTTTACTACTATAATTTTCAATCCACTGTCTACAGTACCCTGTTAACCCCAAGATTTGACGTATCTGTTTTTTAGTTTTAGGAACCGGTAGTGACAGAATTCCTTGTATCCTTTCAGGGTCTATTCTTTTCTCCCCTTTTTTAAGGTAATGGCCTAAATATTTTACTTCTAAAAATTGGAGTTTTGCCTTGGATACTTTCAATCCCTTTGAACCCAGGAAATTTAACAACTTAATACTCTCTCTCCTTACGTCTTCTTCCTCTTTCCCAGCTAAAAGCAAGTCATCCACATATTGTATCAAGGTCACTCCTGGGTCTGTCTGATAATCCTGTAAAATCTGCTCCAATGCTTGCCCAAGCAAATTCGGGGATTCTGTGAATCCCTGGGGCAATACTGTCCATCTCAGTTGTTGTCTCCTCCCCGTGTCTGGATCTTCCCATTCGAATGCGAAATAATCTCGGCTAGTCTCATCAAGAGGGCATGCCCAAAATGCATCTTTTAAATCTGTAACACTGTACCACAAACTGTTGGGTCCCAGCTTGCTTAGTAGTGTGTACGGATTTGCAACTACTGGGAATCGTGCCACTGTGCGTTTGTTAATTTCTCTTAAATCATGTACCAAACGATAAGTCCCATTTGGTTTCTTTACTGGCAGTATGGGTGTGTTAAAAGGTGACATACATGGTTCTAATAGTCCTTTATTTAACAATCTGTCAATTTCTGGTTTCAACCCTCTTCGTCCCTCAAGTGACAAAGGATATGGTTTTATTCTAACTGGGATTTCTGGGTTTTTAATAGTGACCGAGAATGGGGTTATCCTCAACTGTCCCACACTCTCAGGTGTATACCAGACTTCTGAGTTTATTTTGTCTTCATCTTCCACTCTTAAAGGGCATAGCCTTATCCTCAGCTCTTTATCAACTATATCTAAACGTATTCCCAATTCAATAATTAAATCCCGTCCCAACAAATTATAATCTGCTTCTGGTACTAACAAAAAATTTCCCAACCTAATTTTTGATTCTGATTCTATCATCACGTCTTTAATAACCCCCACTTCAAAGGGTTCCCCCTTCGCCCCTACTACCGTGGCAGTTTCTTTGGATATACTACATCCTTTAGGTAAAAACTGAATGGTTGATCTCTCAGCTCCAGTATCTACCAAGAAAGTTATTTCTTGGTACTGGGGACCCACTTTTAACTTTATCAAGGGCTCTTTCTGGCGTTTTCGGGTCCCTAGAATGTAGAGCCCCTGACCCCCCTAGTCTTCTTTGAACATCTTTTCATCCTGGATCCTCACTCTACATTCTCTCCTAAAGTGTCCTTTCTTTCCACAGTAAAAACAAACTTTAACGTTCTTCCTTCCCTTTGAATCTTTGATCGGTCTTTGTTGCTTCCCTTTCCAGGTTTGATCTCTACTTTCTCTCACAGCAGCCACCATCATCTTAACTTGTCGCTTCTGAGCCTCCTCTTCTCTTCGAACATACACTTTTTGTGCCTCCCACAAAAGCTCATCCAAACCTCTGTCTTGCCACCCATCTAATTTTCCTATCTTCCTCCGAATATCTTCCCAGGATTTTGCCACAAATTGTGCTTTAAGCAGTGCTTGCCCCAACTGGGTGTCTGGATTCATTCCGGAATATAGTTGAAAATTCTTTCTTAGTCTTTCCAACCATTCCGTAGGGGTCTCGTCTTTCTTTTGCCTCTCATTAAATGCTTTATTGATATTATGACCCCTCGGGACTGCCTCCCTAATTCCTTGAATTATAATAGTTCTCAAATCCTACATATGTACTCGGTGCGCTGGATTTTGATGATCCCATTGGGGATTTTGGAGGGGCCATTTTACATCTGCCAGTGGTCCCTGAGCATGCTGAGCATCCCAAATGTGCATTCCTTCCCTCCTAATCATGTTTTTCTCCTCAGCTGTAAATAAAATATTCAAGATAGATTGTAATTCTTCCCATGTGTACATATTGGGTCCTAAAAATTGATCAACTCTTTCTGCAACCCCTAACGGATCTTCCCGCAAATGCCCCATTTCCTTTTTGAAGTCTCTGACATCCCCCGAACTAAGAGGGACAGATATAAGCCCTATTCCAGCTTGGGGACCACCCATTGGCATTTCTCTTAATGGGAATAGGTTCTCTTGTTTCTTTCTGGATCTACTCCTGGTAACAGGCCCCACACCTGTCATGTCTGAATCCTCCTCCTCGGGGTTCGGAGGGGGAGGGGCTTGTGGGGGTACATAAGGAGGGGGCATTATCAAAGTATCTTCTTTTTGGGATTCCTTTTTCTTCCCCTTCCCCTCCCCCGAGTTCTCTGTCAGTTTAAATATAAAAACCTCGGGACTTACTACCCAGATCTCTGCATAAGCACTTTCCTCTGGGCTAAAGGGGATTTTTGTGTTTACCCAGGAACTTAACTTTTGTTTAATCCAATCTTCGGTTGATCCAAATGTAGGCCAAAATACCTTCTTTGAAATTTCCTTTCCTCCCCATACTTCTACACAATAGTGAATCATCTTTGCCTTATCTTTATTTTCTGTTCCCGGGAAATGCTTCCAATTATCTAATATAAAATCCAAGGGACTATCTCTAGGTACCGGTGGGAGTTTAATAGATACAGGGGGCTTGCTCTTCCCCTGCCCCATTCTTCCGGAGTGCCTTCCAAGTCACACAGCCTCTTTCACTTCCCCTGGTTCGTGACCCACGCCCTCGCGGGCTAATGGGAACCGCACTACTGAGGGTCTGCACTTGCTTGGGGAATCTGGCTACCAGTCCCCCTCTCACACACACACCACTTCGCCACACTCCGGGATCCCGACCCCGACCGAACGGTTCCCCGTTATACTCACGCGTCCCGCGTCTTCGTCCGGACTCTGTGCACAGATTTTAAGGGGTCGACCGGTCTCCCTTTTGCTTATTGCCTTAAATTTAGGTTCGTCGGTCGAGGGTTACGGAGAGAGGTACCTCCAGAGGGGCCACCGCGAGTCGTCCGGTGGGGCGCCTTCCCACAGGAGGACTCTATCCACGCCTCTCGATCCGAGTCACGGCACCAAAATTGTTATGAATGCACTCAAGAGAGTGATATGATTCAATTAAAGAAAATTTTATTAATTATAGCAAGCAAGCAATAAGCAAAAAAAAATCAGCGCTGGGCGACAGGGGAGTCTCCGCTCCGCCAACTGCCGTGCTTCTAATTTCCGTGTTCTCCCTTTTAAGTGATACGGCTTCCGGGTTACGTGTCCTTTCTCAGGTGTCTCTGCGCATGTGTCTCCAGTTGCTAGGGGGTCTTTTCTCTGCCTTCTGGTGGTCACAGGATGAAGATCAAGAGTCTTCCTCAGTCCTATCCTTCTGACCTTTCTTCGCTGTTCCCTTTTAGGGCTTATCTTGGTAACTTTCTGGAATTCAAGAAAGCTCGCAAGGCCGTAAATGATTATGCAGGCGTCAGCAGCAGCCTTCAACCTCATCCTGATTTCACAAAGCACAGTTTTGCAAAGCATCATATCTATATGTTTAGGCGAACAAAAGGGTCTCTATTTATCACAAGGGTGACACTTGGCAAGAACCCTCTAGTAGAGTGAAATTTGGGTGGGCCCTAGAGTCTGTGCTTGGTCCTACAGCAAACTATCAGAATAAAGAAACGTTGTACAAACTTACAGGTCAGGTAGATAAATTAGCAAGGGTGACCTGAGAAAGATTTGTAGAACTAAACGTACAATTACAATTTACTACTCCTGAAAGAGCATGGAGTGTGTGAGTTTTTAAAGGGATGGATTGATCATTGCTGCATCCACATCCCAAATGTGACTGCAGATGTAGAATATGACATTAATCAGTTGCAACAAATAGAGCACGGAGCACAGGAAGAGCAAAAGGATTTGACCACAAGTTGGTTAGGCAAAATCTTCAAAGGGTTAGGGTGGAATGTGAGTTCATGGATTAAATCTATCATTGAGAGTGTCATAATCTTACTAATTGTATTCTTAGAAATTTGGTTAGTTTACAGCATCTTCAAGGGAGAAATACAGAAGAAAATGTCCTGGAACCAGAAAATAATAAAAGCACTGACATGAGATCCACACCCACCATCTTCTGGTTCTCCAGTTTGTGACAACATCCAGGACAAAGTTTATATCAATCAAGAATTCGAAGAACATCATGCATAAACTCAGAAACAAAGGACTGTATCAAGTGAAAACATTTGCACTTATAGTGAAGTGAAAATGCTTTCAAAGCGGGGAATGATAGTAAAAGGTCTTAAAATCTTAGAAAATTCGGGGACTTAGAAAGAAAGTTAGGTTTGGCGAGCCCGGGAAAAGTAGGCCCTGGGTAATGTTAGGCCTTGTGCTTGTTAAAGATCAGGTCAAATTGCACCTGTATAATCAGTAGATGATAAATGATACAATTGTTAGATGTGATTAGATATAATTATTGTTTAAAGAACATGAGGAACAATGTTGGGGGGCTAAGGGGGGATCACGAGAAATCCATGCTTGGGTAAAAACAATGCATACAATAGAACATTGTAAGTTTAATAATTAATATGTAAGTTGCATAACGATAGAGTATAAAATATGTTCAACTCAAAACCAAATCGGGTCAGATTTGGGTATGTGTACCCCTGACACCCAGAGCTCTTCAATAAAGCACCTTCATATAATCATTCGTGATTATGTGTGTTCCTGAACACTAACAGGATGGCAGAAAGACACCGGGGTGACGGAGAGACGGCAGCAGCCCCGAGCCATCTTGGCTTTTTTCACCCTTTGTCCTGCCCTTAGGAACAGAGGAAAGGGGAAGGTACAGGGAGGTATACACCAAAAAAAAAAAAAAAAAGGAACTTCACAGAAGACAAAAACAGTCCACCGGAAGAGTCATACTGTCCATAATCGCCCATAATGTTAATATAATCGTCCATAATGTTAATATAATCGTTCATAATGTTAATATCATCCATAATACATCTTGTTGGGTGATGTAAGGTGTTTGTCCCAGCGTCTGGTCTCGGCTCCCACACCTCCGTAAGCCCTTTTCTTCCCCATGCCTCTGAGGCACTCCCAAACCAGTCTCCCTGCCAGGCACTCTCGAGTCCTCCTTTCCAAGGCGGGAGTCTCGCTGGCTCTCAAGCCATCAGCCGGGGACTTACGAGGTGTCCATGGAGCCGGGTCCTGTTGTTCTCTTGCTTTGCTGGATGCCACGCATTCTCTCACCATATGTTGCAGTCAGCAACCTCAGGATCTCGTCCAGAGAAGCAGCAGGATTCTGGGGACCAGCATCAAACACCAACCGAGACGGGCTCCCGGTTCACAAAACCATTTATTCAGCATGGGAACAAAGTCAGGTCCAGAACAGAGAGCCCCAAACAGAGGCACAGCAGGGGTTTTTGAGGGACAGAACTCTCAAGGGTTTCCACCTTTGAGGGTGGAGTTCAGGGTCAGGGACCAGTAGAAGCACACCAAGGGAGAACCCCTCAGGGACTCAAACCCAATCAGAACACCTGGGCCGCCCTTCTCAAGGGGTTTGGGGTGGGACAATGTGACTCTTTGTCTCCCTGAGGCCGCTGCCACACCACTATAATATTTTTTCCCCTGATCTATCATGCTGAGCACCATGCAAGGCTGTAGAGAGGTCAAGACAACCTCTGCTTTTAAAACTCTGCCCTGCAGCTATTCCTTACGGTGCTGTCAGCAGGGAAGACATTTTGTCTTCTAAAACCTTACTTCTGATAGTTTTTCCCATCTGAAAACTATCTGGGCCAGGGGCAGCACCCAGGGACCTGCCCTGCCTGGGGGAACTTATAACTGGATCTTATAACTAAGTATCAGAAACAAGGGCACACACTCTGTATTCCAGACTCCAACATTTTATTCTTATTCTTAATTTTCCATGTTTTAAATACTACTACGTCTTCATCTACTTCAGCTTCTACCTCTTCTTCCTAATACTCCTATTCTTATTCTTTATCATTTTTTGGTTTCTGGAGGGTCTTATGCAGGTTTTAGTGGGGGGAGATTGGGGATTTTTCTTTCCTACTACTACTTCCTAAATACAACTTTCTTTTCTTTTGTTAGAATTGTGTGTGTTGCAGTCCAGCAGTCTGCCGTCATGTCCTGGGAGCAACACCTCCTGTCTGTGTCCATTCCTCATGGCCAAAGTGCCACAGGATCGGCAAAGTCCTTTCCGAAGGAGAGGAAATGGCCTTGGAGTCCAGCAGGGAGGAGCTGGAGCCAGTGTCCCTGCAAAGGGCCAAGAGCCGTGTGGCTGTGGCCCTCGGGGACCCGGTGCAGGGGTGCCACTGGCGGTGCCAGGCTGCCGCCGGGAGCCGATGACTTTCCAGGTGCCTTCCCGGCCGGACGATGGGCCGGGATGCGGCGCTGAGCCCCGGCAGCGAGGGTCCCCCTTCGGGTGCCGCTTTGGGCTGCCGTGTGCCCTCGGGGAGCCGCCCCGGAGGTGCCGCAGAGCGGCCGGGGCTGACTCGGCCCGCAGGGCCAGCGCAGGCCGGGGCAGCCCGTGTGGCTCCCTCGGGGCGCCGGGCAGGCCGCGGGGCAGCCGCCATCTGCAGCCCAGCGCTGCTGGCAGCGGGCGCTGATCCTGTGGCTGTGCTGCCAGGCAGGGGCAGCGGAACAGCCCCCGCAGCCCCCGCAGCCCCCGCAGTGCCTGCCTCAAGAGCGAGCGGCCTTTCCTGTGGGGAAGTGGCTGCCCAGGAGAAGAGACATCTTCCACCGTGGCTTGGGCTGCCAGAGGGCCAGGCCTGGCACAGAGTTGCTCTTGTGGGCACAGCTCGGGCTCCTGGCACTCCACCCAAGCTTCTCGAGGGACAGGCAGCAGGATTCCCTCTTGGGCTAAATCTGCCAGTCTCTGCTGCCTGGCCTCTTCTCCTTCCTCGTGCAGCTCCAGGACGCTCACCTCATCCCAGTCATCGTCCTCCTGCTGGCAGGGCTTGAGCTGGCTGCACAGGATGTCGCAGTATTCCCTGCTGTCCTGAGCCAGCTCTCCATCACTGTCATCATCCCAGCTGGACCTGGAGGATTTTCTCTTTGCTTTGCCTCCAGTCACCTCCTGGCCATCCTGGGACAGCTCTTGCTTGCGGCAAGCTTCCCAGTCCAAGAGTGCCCGGCGGCTCGTGCCTTCTCCTGGGGACAGCCGCTGCTCAGGAGATTCTTCCCAATCTGAGAATTCCTGACAGTGATCGCTGTCCGCCTGCCACGGCTCCTGCTCCCTGCACTCGTCCCACTCGGAGACAACTGGGGAGGGCTCTTGCTCCCTGCCCTCATCCCAGTCCTGGAAATGCCAGTAGCTCCCCCATACTTGGACCAGCTCTTGCTCAAGGCCTTCATCCCACTCAGAGAGCTCCTGGCAGCTATGGGCTTCTCCTGGGGACAGCTGTGGCTCAGTGCAGGCTTCCCCTGGAGTCCCTTGCTGGAACTTGTTCATTTCTCCTCGGCAGAGCTCTGCCTCTTCCTCAGCGCAGGACTCCACGGCTCCTCTCCTCCCTCTGCTTGCCCTCTCAGCCTCCTCCTGCTGCTCCCTCAAGGCCTGGGCTCTCTGTGAGCCGGGCCAGGGCCTGGGGGGCTGGGACTTGGGCTTCGCCTTCTCCTCCTCCGTGCCTGCAGTCCTCTGGCACACACAGGTACCTGGACACAGCCACTGTCCTGGGACTGACCCAGGCCCCACAAGCCCTTTATATACCCCCCAGCCGGGGCGGGGCTCTGCCATGTCACAATGGACTTTGGGCACCGCAAGGTCCCGTGTCACCACGGCCCCTGACGCACTGTGCCTGTGTCACAAAGGGCACCCCAGCACCCCGTGCCTGTGTCACAAAGGCCACCCCGGCACCCCGTGCCTGTGTCACAAAGGGCACCCCGGCACCCCGTGCCTGTGTCACAAAGGCCACCCCGGCACCCCGTGCCTGTGTCACAAAGGGCACCCCGGCACCCCGTGCCTGTGTCACAAAGGGCACCCCAGCACCCCGTGCCTGTGTCACAAAGGGCACCCCGGCACCCCTTCAACAGCCCAAGGCACCAGGAGCGGCCTGGAGCAGCCCAGGCCTTGGGGGATTGCTGCCCCTTCTTCTGAGCCGCTCCTTCAAATGATCAGGAGTGGCTGGGGCCAAGTGAAGGTGCAAAAGGAGACCGTGTGTGTCTTCCTTTGAAAGACAGGGGCCTGCTAAGGGAGGCAGGAGGCTCCTTTGCAATGGAAAATGTAAACCCCCTCGCTCCCAATTATTATCCCTTTGAAAGGCACTCTCTGGCAAAGATAGGAGGACAGGAAGAACAGTTTGTGCTGCTTTTGCATGAATTGCTATTTGGTGAGCAGGGAAGAAGCCCCCCATGGAAATGATTTTACTGAGAGGAGCTGCTAAGCGAGAGCTGCCTCTGTGCCAAGCAAAATCCAAGAGCTGGCTAGCTGTGGGAACTGACTACCTATTAAAGCATTTAAAAAGCTGGATCCACCTCTGTGAGATTGACATTTTGCAGACAGGCAAGCCGGGGAAATCTCTCTCTTGCTTCCACCTTTGAGGAGGTACCCGGCTGCCGGTCGGGCCGGGCCCCGCTGCACTGCGGCCCTTGCAGTCGTGCTGACAGTGGCCACAACAATCCTTAAAACTTCAGGGTCCCCTGACAGCCGGGCAACCGAGGAGGAAATTAAAGGAGCGGGTTCGCTGGAGTCCCCAAAACCAACTGGAATAGGAAAATCAAGTAGGGATGAGGCCCATAAAGCCTGCGCAGCACAGGAGCAAAGTGCAAAGACCAGGACTAGGGGCAGACACAACAATATCTAGGGGAGGTGTGAGGGCGCAGTCTGAGGGCATGGGTCCAGACACAGACTGGGGTTAGAAAGATGCAAAATACTGCGACGAATTGCAACCAGTCGGGGGAGAGATCCGGGAAGATTCTAGAAACATAACTTTCAGTGGGGTGACTTGATGAACGTATGAATTGCCATCAAGCCTTTGGCAAGTGCTTCCCAAGGCTTGAACTCAAAGCCTGCTGCTTCAGGGCTGAAGTCTTTCTGGCCCTGTGTCCCAGAAGGGCTGAATCGCACAGGCTCGGCCTGGCGGGGCCGGGCCAGCCCCGGCAGTGACCGGGTGGGGACGGGAGGCTGCGGGACCCCGGTTGAGGCTGGGCCGGACCACGGCTGCTCACACCTTGCCGAGCCTAAGCCGTGCCCCGCTGCCGGCCCCCGCTGAGCTGGAGTCCACACGGTAATTGAAAGAAATTGGCCAGGAGACAAGACTCCTGTTTGATGCCTTTGTTAGGATTTAGCTCCTGGGGTGGAGGGGCCCAAGGGATTGCTTGCACCACAGCTGTTCCCACACTGTCAGCTCCAAAGAGGAGACACAATTCAGCTTTGCAGCACACACTGCAGAGCTGGGGCTTCCATCCTCATGAGAGTAGTCAGGGACCTGTTGTTCTGGTTCGCTGTCTAGGGCTGTCAGTCCTTTCCAGTCCTCTTGAGGTCATGGTGATGCAGGAAGATGGTTTCTAAGCAGGCTTAGGTGATGCAGGGAGATGATCTTGCATCATAGCTTGCTCAAATATGTTTCCTTGTCCTTTTATTCCTCTGTTAGCTCATTGTTTTGGTGTCCTGCATGCCTTAGTTTCCATTTTACTCGGTTGCACAGCTTCCTGGGAGTTTCTTTGTTCTAGTGTGGCACAGCATCCATGGGAGTTGCCTTGTTCTGTGGCATACCTTTCTAATGGGTTGCTTTTGTTAGTTTGATTTAGCCCCCATGGGAGCAGCTCTGTTACAAAGGAGCAGGGAAGTAAGGGGAAAGGGTACAGGAATGTCTCATAAGAACCTTTAAAACACTTCAGAAACTGGTATGTAATTAACATTACTAATAACCATTGGAGTAAACAAGGGGTACAAGGTTTACAAATGGGATAAGAACATTAACTGTACCTAACTAAACACAGTATTTTATCCTGGGTGGATTTCTTGAGAGATTTTATTCATGACATGTGCCTGCAAGGATGCGGCACCTCTCTGAGCTGGGGGAGAGGCCAGGGCTGCACAGGGGGGATGTTGTTGGCAACTCCATGAGGACGCTCTGGGACGCTGCCCTGGGGTGTCCAGCGCAGTGGGGATGGATCAGCCCCTGCTCTGCTGCTCCTTCCCATCTCCCCCAGGGACCTTGCAGAGCCCCAGCCATGCTGTTTGTCCCCAGCCTGCCCACGGCCACCCTGGGGCTGCTCACGGGGGTTTTCTGTGCTGAGCTTTGGCCTGGCCGTGTTCTTGAGAGAGCCTGGGCAAGGAGCCTGGAGCCCCCAGGCCCTGCCCTGAGGCGTCAGCGCTGCCCCAGCAGTGCCCATGGCCTGTCCCTGCTGCAGCCCCGGCACTGCCACCCCCAGGGCTGTGCCCGGCCCCGAGAGCACTCAGGCCCTGCAGCAACACCAGGGCCAGGAGGGCAGCGGGGCAGTGGCACGGGAGCAGCACTGGCAACACCAAGTGCTGCTGCTCCTGGGCACAGCTGCTGTGCCAGCACTGCTCTGCCCCCAGCTCTGCACACAGACACTGCTGCTGCAGCTCCAGAGAAGGGAACAAAAGGGGCATCTCTGGAGAAAACTTTGCTGGGTAATCCTTTAGCTCCTTTAAAACCACCAGGAGCACAGGCCCTCATTGACACAGTGTGAGGCAACAGTGATGCTGGGGAGAAACAAAATGAAAAATAGCACAAACAATGAGATTTTATTGTGGAAAATATTAAGAAAGTAAAACAAAAGAAAAGAACTTCCACAATGAAACCAACAAAAAGTATCCAAGATGATTTTTATTACAAGTGATTTGCAGAAATTGGCAAGCAGTTTAATGTTCCTGAAACCATCCAGTCATCAGTGTCCACACTGCAGCCTTGAGCTCCTGGTTCCTCAGGCTGTAGATGAGGGGGTTCAGGGCTGGAGGCACCACCGAGTACAGAACTGACACTGCCAGATCCAGGGATGGGGAGGAGATGGAGGGGAGCTTCAGGTAGGCAAACATGACAGTGCTGATAACCAGGGAGACCACAGCCAGGTGAGGGAGGCAGGTGGAAAAGGCTTTGTGCCGTCCCTGCTCAGAGGGGATCCTCAGCACAGCCCTGAAGATCTGCACATAGGAGAAAACAATGAACACAAAACAGCCAAGTGCTAAACAGATAGAAAAAAAAAGAAGCCCAAGTTCCCTGAGGTAGGATTTGGAGCAGGAGAGCTTGAGGATCTGTGGGATTTCACAGAAGAACTGGCCCAGGGCATTGCCCTGGCACAGGGGCAGGGAAAATGTATTGGCCGTGTGCAGCAGTGAATAGAGAAAGGCACTGGCCCAGGCAGCTGCTGCCATGTGGGCACAAGCTCTGCTGCCCAGGAGGGTCCCGTAGTGCAGGGGTTTGCAGATGGACACATAGTGGTCGTAGCACATGATGGTCAGGAGGAAATACTCTGCTGAGACAAAAAAGACAAAAAAAAAATAGTTGGACTGAGCATCCTGCATAGGAGATGTCTCTGGTGTCCCAGAGGGAATTGTGCATGGCTTTGGGCACAGTGGTGCAGATGGAGCCCAGGTCAGTGAGGGCCAGGTTGAGCAGGAAGAAGAACATGGGGCTGTGCAGGTGGTGGCTGCAGGCTACGGCGCTGATGATGAGGCCGTTGCCCAGGAGGGCAGCCAGGGAGATGCCCAGGAAGAGGCAGAAGTGCAGGAGCTGCAGCTGCCGCGTGTCTGCCAATGCCAGCAGGAGGAAGTGGCTGATGGAGCTGCTGTTGGACATTTGCTGTGGCTGGACATTGGGTACTGCCTGGAGAAAAGGACCGTGAAGAGTTAGAGATGTCTATAATCAAAATCAAAGACATTTCCCATTCTCCCTCTTCTGTAACACACACGGACACACTCTTCTGTTTAAGAGTTGTAAGGTTTTCTTTATAAGCTCACGCATATCTCTCCTGGTATTCTTTGCATTTCTGCTGCCCCCATGAAGAACAGAGAAAGTTCTGTGAGACAAAGTAATGAGTGGAGAGTGAAGGGAGATGATCTATGGTTTGACCTGTTCAGAGTTTTTCGGGGCTTTAACCTTCCTCAAATGGAGGGTGATCACCTTCCCATGTTTTCCTATTAAAACAGCTAGATATTGCATAAAGCAGATGGATCCACCACAGCCCAGCTCCACATTTGTATCCAAGGACTCACGTTCCTCATTTCACCAACCCAACAGCATTTTCAGAACACCTCTGCCTTTCCCTGTGTGTCTTTCAGATAACACAGAGATGCTCTAGGACAGGTTTGCATCCTGGATTGAAGCTCCCAGCTGGGACTGAAATCTCAGGGAGATTTCCAAGTGTCCTTATGATGGCACTGGATGAAGGGAGATCCAGCTCCTTCCCTGGCTGCACTGCCAGCATTGCCCAGAGCCGGGCACTGGGGACAGCATCCCCCTGAGCCAGCCGTGCCCCCTGCCAGAGCCCCCAGTGCCGGGCAGCTGCTCCCAGCCCTGTGCTCTGCAGAGGGAACTGGGCCCGGGGCTGCAGAGCTGCCCCACGGCTCTGCTGCAGCTCTGCCTGCACAGGAGGGGCTTCACACCTGGGAGCCCGGCCCTGAGCGCAGAGGCTGGGCTGGGGGGACAGGAGGGAGTGGGCTTGTTCAGAGGGAGGGGCTGCACTGCAGGGGCTCCTATGGACATCTCTAAACTCTCTCTGCCACAAGATTTCTGAGCTTTTGTTTTCTCTCATTCCCTGATCTTCTCTCTGCTTCCTGGAGATTTTCCTCCTGCAGGTGTTTCCCTGTGCCTGATCTCTCCCTGCCAGCACCCACAGATCCCCCAAATCTCTGTGCACTCTCCTTGGCCTGACAGAACCGTGCCTGTTTGCAGGGCTCTGGCTGGGGACAGGTTCTGTTTGCAGCTTGGAGAAAGGACAGCTCAGACAAAGCCTGATGGGTCCAGCAAAGGTGATGCTGGTGCAGTCCATGGGAAGAGCGGCTGAAAGCACATTAGGAATCTCCTGTGAACCCACTGATCACTAAAACTAACAGTTTGTATGCCTCAGGTACTTGTCAAAATTCATAATACCTTTAATATTATTCCACCCCTCCCTGCCATTCTCCAATAGTAGGAAACTGAACACAAAATCTTAGGCAATGTCCTCATTTTATCAAAATCCTTGTCTTGGAAATATTCTATGACTGATCAGAAACCCTCAGCATGTCAGAGCTTCGTGAGCATTCACCTCCCCTCCACCAGAAATACTCAGAGTTGTTCTCACAGAGTCTGTAGGCACTGGGATGTTCCAGCTTGAGGAGATGCCTCCAGGAGCTGCAGCTGCATTGTCCTGCAGCCAGAGGCTTCCTGTGTCAAGGGCTGGCAGTGATTCTGCCCCAGGCACTTCTCAGCACCTTCCCAGCCCTGACTGATTGAAGCTCTCTGTGCCTCTGGGCTGTGCCCAGGGTGGCTGCAGGCAGTGCCCCAGCCCTGCTGGGCTGGCAGAAGAGCTGCTCAGCAAGAGAAATGTGCTTTTGAAGCTCTTCTTGGTTTCCAGGAGCTGCCTCTGTGCCAGGAGCCCGGCCCAGCTCAGCAGCACAGACACAGCAGCAGGACTTTAATGAGCCTCTTGGGGCTTTGTGCTGAGGCCCTGAACATCAGTCCCTGAGAGGGAGGGGAAGAAAGCTCTCAAGAACTCCAAGTCAGAATCCAACTCCAAAGTTTCTTTCACTTTTAATGGGTCCCACTGAGGGACATGACTGAGAAAGTGTCCCCAGGCCCCAGGCAGAGCAGAGAACTGGAGGCACTGATGACAGCTGGGGACAAAGAGAAGCCAAGGCTTGGTGCCCTGGGCCACAGCAGCCAATGCTGTGCCAGCAAGGGCTGTGAGGAGACACCTTGTCCTGAGGCCCTGGGGCCTCCTGGCACAGCCCCAGCAAGGCTGGCCACTGTCACCCCCTTGGCCTGCCCTCAGCATCCCCCCTAGCCCACATGCCAGTGGCCTCAGGGATCTGCTGGAAGGAGTCCCTGGGGAGCCTTGCTCAGGAATGGCCCTGGGGGGCTCCTTCATGCTCCCAGGGACTGCAGCTTTTCCAAAGCACTTTGGCTTTTGCTTTGGAGTCTCTGAGAGCTTTGTGCAATCATGGCCCCAATTATCTGCTGTAATTAGTCCCTTGAGAGGCTTTGTCAGTAACAACACTCAGTGGGGCTCATTAATGCTTCAAGGTACTTCAGGTTCTTAAGGTACTTTCCTTTTTCCTTCCCACACTGAGTCTCTGAGAAGTTTGTGCAATCATGGCCCCAATTATCTGCTTTAATGAGTCCCTTGGGAGCTTTGCATTGACACTCAGTGGGGCTCATCAATACTTTGAGATACTCAGGGCTTTTTCAGCTACTTTGGATTTTCCTTTCCACACTGAGTCTCTGGGAGATTTTTGTGCAATCCTGGCCTCCAGTTCTCTCCTCCAAGGAGTCCATGAGGAGCCTGTGTTTGGGATGGACCTCAGTGGTACCCATTAATGCCTGGAGACACTTTGGGTGTTTCCTCTGACTTTGTTTCCTGGATGGAAAGGTTTGTGCAGTCTCTCCTCAGGTCCTGAAGTTGAAGGGCTCAGCTCCAAATGCACCACGGGGCTCATTAGGATCAAACAAATCCTAACAATCCATGGCTGTGCCTCAATTTCCCTCTGGTCTGGTGCAGTTCTTAGGAAAGTTTCCTACAATAGTTATAGAGAAATAGTTCAAAGAGCTTCTAAGAAATGTGTTCCTATTTTTAAGGTGTCTTTTATTCCTGTTCTCTTTAGAGCAGAGGTGATTGCAGCATTCAGTGATGGATATTGATCCAGGGTCTCTCCTAAGGAGGCCTGGCCAAGTCAGAGAAGCTGTGCCTTGAGGTCTGACTCAGTGGGGACAACCTTGCTTCACATTCCCCAGCCCCATCCTGTCTCTCCTCACTCTCCTGGGACCTGCTTTGCTCACAGAACTGGCTGCACTCAGGCAAAGAGGGGTTTTCCTTCTTTGATTTTGTCAATCTAAAACTGCTGAGTTTCCCCATGGAAAACAGACACCCTCCTCAAGTGTGTGCCAAGGCCAAGGTGCCACCAAGGAGGTTCCCCTTCCCCAAGGCAGAACCACACAAGGAATGTTTCAGACACACAGGGAGTTCTACAAGAAACACAACCCCAGAGTTGGCTGAAGGCAGAATTAGAGCAGCTGCTGAAGGACAGACAAGCTTTGAACTCCTTGCAGCTGAAAGCACCAAGTGGGTTGTTGGGAGGTGTGTGAGTGAGGCAAGAGTGAGGGGAGGGAAATGCAGAGAGCCCTGGAAGTGTTCCTGTGCAGACAGGCTGCTCCAAGGGCAGCGTTGGACTTCTCTAGGGGGAACTGTGAGGGGAGATCAGGACAGAGTGACCTCCCCAGTGACCTCACAATACCCCCTGTGATGTCACACAGCCACCTAGGATGTCACAGCCCACTCAGTGATGTCACACAACCTGCCCCAAGATGTCACACCACCATTCTGTGATGTCACATCATGCTCTGTGATGTCACAGTGTCTCTTACGTGTCACAAAACCACCTCATGATGTCACATATCCTCCCGTAATGTCACACAGCCATGTTTGATTTCATAGTTCACTCTATGATCTCACAGTTGGCACTGTGATGTCATACAACCTGTCCTGAGATGTCACATGGCTCTTCTATGATGTCAGTGCCCACTCTAGGATTTCATATCACAACCATGTGGTGCCACAGTCCGCTCAGTGATGTCACAACCCTCTCTGTGATGTTGTACATCTAACCTCTGGTGTCACAGTCCTCTCTGTGATGTCACAACCCACTAAGTGATATCACCCAGCCCACATTGTGATGTCATAAAGCCACACTGCGATGTCACACCCTGCTCTATGATGTCACACAGTCCCCTCTGTGATGCCGTAGCTGCTCAGTGACCTCACACAACAAACTCTGTGATGTCACAGCCCCATCTGTGACCTCACACAACCCACTCGGAGCTGTCACACAGCCCCTTTCTGACATCCCAGCTGCTCTGGGGCTCCAGGACACAGCCACAGAGGTGCTGCTGTGACACAGCCCCCTCTGGCACATCCCACAGCCCCTGCCAGTGCTGAGCCCCTGGCAGCTCTGTCTGGGCCTGCTCGTGTCCCTGAGCTGCCCTGGCAGGGCCCCAGCCCTGCTGGGCTGTGCTCAGGAGCTGCTCCTGGCCAGAGCTGTCTCTCTGCAGCGCTGCCCTTGCCAGGAGCTGCCTCTGGGCCAGGAGCCCAGCCCAGCTCAGCAGCACAGACACAGCACCAGCACTTTCATCACCCTCTCAGGCCTTTGGGGCTTGTCATGGTTTTAAAGCAGTAACTAAAAAAATGACTAGAAAACTTACTATTTCTTGCTGTCAGATATGGATTAGAACAAAAGAAAAACAGGCTGAAAACTTAAAAGGAATAAAGAAAGTTTATCAACAAAACTACAAGAATAAGAACACCAGAATAAACCTCCAGAAAAACCCCTTTATCCCACACTATCCAACCATTCCCTTGTTCACATGACAACATAGAGACAAAAAAACTTTAGAACTTTGGTGTTTAAAACAGTCCCAATTCCTGCTAGAGTCTTTTCATCAGCCTTTGTAGAGAAACAGAAGTCTGCTTCTGCTAATCTATGGGGTTTCTTGCAAGAAAGCTATTTCTGTTACAGCTTTCTATTTTTCTGATGCCAGCTGCCCGGAAATCTGCCATCAGTTCACTCCTCCCATTTCACATCACTCTGAGGTGTGTATGGGTCAATGAGTCTAGGGATGTCATTTTTAAGGATGAGTTATTCAAAGGCAAAAGTCCTCTTCATCTGTCTCTGTGAGCTTCGCTGGAAACAGAAGTTTTCTCCTTGCCTCAAGTGGCCCCAAATCTTCAACTATTATTTCTCCCCCCTCTGTTCCAGCACCTCACTGTATCATAATTACTCCACCTTTTGCTCAAAATCCACACTTTGAACACTCCATTCCAATTAAAGGAGTTCTTTCAGAACATTATTGTCCATCTCCATAGCTTTAACAGAAAGATATTTCAGCTTATAAAGCATCTCCTTATTCTCTACCTTTCCTGAAGCTTCTTTTCTTTCCTGTCACTGGTAGTTTATAAAGTCTCTTTTCATGTTGATCACTCTCTTTTTCTCTCTCTGGATAAAAAAAAAAGATTAATCTGCAAGTCTCATCTGGGAAATGAAAGGGTTAAAATCTTGTCCAGGCTTTGTAGATGGTTCTGTGATCTCTGCCGGAGCAGCAGCTGGAGCTGTCTGCGATAGAAAATTCTTCATGGCTGCTCTGGAGAGTGTGGTCACTGTCTCAGCCTGCCGCAAGTCCAGAGCTTTTTCTTTTCTTTACTCAGCATCTCTGGTGAATTCAGTCACAGCAAAAACTGCAGCCGAGCCAGGGACCGGCCTGGCCCGGCCAGAGCCCGGGGCAAGCCCCGCAGGCCCCATCTCCCGGCCGGGAGCCGCGGCAGGCCCAGCCCAGCCCCTGCCCGGCCGCATGGCCTGGGCAGGGAACGGGAGGCCTGGAGCTCTGTTACCTTTCACAGCCAGGAAACAAAGAGAGACAAGAGAGCTCTGGCTTTACATCTTAAGGTAGGGTTCACAAGTTGATCCCACTTTTCAATGGTCAAAACTGCTGTCAATTCCCAGTAATGACTGATAATTGGTCAGGAGAAAAGGCTCCTATCAGTCCCCAGCAACTTCAACTTCCTTAGCTCCTAAAACCACCTTAAAGGTAAAGTCACCCCATGATAAAGTCTCATCAAAATCCCACAAAATACCAGAAAATTCCACAACAGTACAAAAAACCCCTACCAAATTCCAGAAACATCCCACCAAATCGCCACAAAATTCCAAAGAAGCTAAGAAAAATCCCTCACAATTCTTCAAGTCTCCTCAAAATCCCACAAAATTCCAGAAAAATCCCACAAAATTGCAGAAATTTTCAAAAAAGCCCAACAAATTCCAGAAACATCCCACCAAATCCCACAAATTTCCACAAAATCTAAAAAATATCTCAAAATTCTTCAGGTCTCCTCAAAATCCCTCAAAATTCTACAAAACTCCACAAAATCTCCTCAATATCCAACAAAATTCAAGGAAAAATCCCACCAAATTGCAGAAAAATCCCATACAAATCATTAAATTTTCTGAAAACCCCACCAAATTCCAGTAGCATCCCACAAAATCCCCACTAATTTCCACAAAATCAAAGAAAATACCTCAAAATTCTTCAAGTCCCCACAAAATCCCTCAACATTCCACAAAAAAATCCCACACAATTCATTAAATGTTCTGAAAACCACAGCAAATTCCAGAAACAAACCCACCAAACTACCGCAAAAACTCCACAAAATCTCAGAAAAATCCCTCACTATTCTTCCAGTATCCTCAAAATCCTTCAAGATTCCAGAAAAAAATCCACAAAATTCCCTAAAACTTCCCAAAAACCCCACCAAATTCCAGTAACATCCCACCAAATCTCCACAAAATTTCCAAAGAAGCTAAGAAAAATCCCTCAAAATTCTTCGTCTCCACAAAATCCCACAAAATTCAAGAAAAATCCCACCAAATTGCAGAAATATCCCACCAAATCTACACAAATTTCCACAAAATCTAAGAAAAATCACTCATAATTCTTCAAGTCTCCACAACATCCCACAAAAACTCCAGAAAAAATCTCCAACAAAATTGCGGAAAGCTTCTCAAAACCCTACCAAATTCCAGTAACATCCCACAAAACCCCCACTAATTTCCACAAAATCTAAAAAAATACCTCAAAATTCCGTCATTTCTCCACAAAATCCCACAAAATTCCACAAAAAAATCCCACACAATTCATTAAATGTTCTGAAAACCACAGCAAATTCCAGAAACATCCCACCAAATTGTCGCAAAATTCCACAAAATCTCAGAAAAATCCCTCATAATTCTTCAAGTCTCCTCAAAATCCCACAGAATTCCACAAAAAAATCCCTCACAATTCATTAAATGTTCTGAAAACCCCACCAAAATTGCAAAAACATCCCACCAAACTGCCGCAAAATTCCACAAAATCTCAGAAAAATCCCTCACTATTCTTCCAGTATCCTCAAAATCCCACAAAATTCAAGAAAAATCCCACCAAATTGCAGAAATCTTCTCAAAAGCCCAACAAATTCCAGAAACATCCCACAAAATCTAAACGAATTTCCACAAAATCTAAGAAATACCTCATAATTCTTCAAGTCGCCTCAAAATTTCCACAAAAACTCCCACAAAATCTCCTCAATATCCTACAAAATTGCAGAAAAATCCATGAAATTCCCCTAAATATTCTCAAAACCCCACCCAATTCCAGTAACATCCCAGAAACTCCACACTAATTTTCACAAAAACCAAAGAAAATACCTCAAAATTCTTCATGTCTCCTCAAAATCCCACAAAATCCCAGAAAATTCCACAAGAGTACAAAACATCCCACAAAATTCCAGAAACGTCCCAGAAAATCTAAACAGATTTCCACAAAATCAAAGAAAATACCTCAAAATCCTTCATGACTCCTCAAATTCCCTCAAAAAATTCTACAGAACTCCCACAAAATCTCCCCAATATCCTACAAAATTCAAGAAAAATCCCACCAAATTCCAAAACAATCCCACACAATTCATTAAATGTTCTGAAACACCCAGCAAATTCTAGAAACACCCCACCAAATCTCCAAAAAATTCCACAAAATCTAAGAAAAAATCCCTCAGAATTCTTCAAGTCCCCTCAAAATCCCAAAAATACCATAAAATTCCACAACAGTACAAAAAAAATCCCACAAAATTCCAGAAACATCCCACCAAATCCCCACAAAATTCCAAAGAAGCTAAGAAAAATCCCTCACAATTCTTCAAGTCTCAATATCCTACAAAATTCAAGAAAAATCCCACCAAACTGCAGAAAAATCCCATACAGTT
The DNA here is from genome assembly GCF_049639895.1 of Pseudopodoces humilis. Taxonomy (NCBI): domain Eukaryota; kingdom Metazoa; phylum Chordata; class Aves; order Passeriformes; family Paridae; genus Pseudopodoces; species Pseudopodoces humilis. The sequence continues at coordinate 1,344,803 of NC_142217.1, forward strand.
CCCTAAATGTTCTCAAAACCCGACGAAAATTGCAGAAACATCCCACCAAATCTCCACAAAATTCCAAAGAAGCTAAGAAAAATCCCTCACAATTCTTCAAGTCTCCACAAAATCCCACAAAATTCAAGAAAAATCCCACCAAATTGCAGAAATATCCCACCAAATCTACACAAATTTCCACAAAATCTAAGAAAAATCACTCATAATTCTTCAAGTCTCCACAACATCCCACAAAACTCCAGAAAAATCTCACAACAAAAATTGCGGAAGGAAAGCTTCTCAAAACCCTACCAAATTCCAGTAACATCCCACAAAACCCCCACTAATTTCCACAAAATCTAAAAAAAAAATACCTCAAAATCCATCATTTCTCCTCAAAATCCCACAAAAATTCCACAAAAAAATCCCACACAATTCATTTATAATGTTCTGAAAACCCCACCAAAATTGCAGAAATATCCCACCAAATTGCCACAAAATTCCACAAAATCGCAGAAAAAATCCCTCACTATTCTTCCAGTATCCTCAAAATCCCTCAAGATTGCAGAAAAAAAAATCCCACAAAATTCCCTAAAACTTCCCAAAACCCTTCCAAATTCCAGTAACATCCCACAAAATCCAGACAAAAATTCCACAAAATTCAAAAAAAATCCCCCAAAATTGAAGAAATCTCCTCAAAACCCCACCAAATTTCCAGTAACATCGCAAAAAATCTCCACAAAATTCCAAAGAAGCTAAGAAAAATCCCACACAATTCTTCAAGTCTCCACAAAATCCCACAAAATTCAAGAAAAATCCCACCAAATTCCAGTAAACATCCCACAAAATCTCCACAAAAATTCCAACGAAGCTAAGAAAAAATACCTCAAAAATACTTCATGTCTCCTCAAAATCCCTCAAATTCCACAAAACTCTCATAAAAAAATCCTCAATATCCTACAAAAATTCAAGGAAAAATCCCACACAATTCCATAAATGTTCTGATAACCCCACCAAATTCAGAAACATCGCACCAAATCGCCCCATATTTCCCCAAAATCTAAGAAAGGTCCCTCAAAATTCTTCAAGCCTCCACAAAATCCCAAAAATTTCACAATAAAATCCCACACAATTCATTAAATGTTCTGAAACCCACAGCAAATTCCAGAAAACACCCCACCAAATTGCCGCAAAATTCCACAAAATCTCAGAAAAATCCCTCATAATTCTTCCAGTATCCTCAAAATCCCTCAAGATTGCAGAAAAAAATTCCACAAAATTCCCTAAAACTTCCCAAAACCTACCAAATTCCAGAAACATCCCACAAAAATCCAGACAAAAATTCCACAAAACTTCCCAAAAAAATCCCACAAAATTGCAGAAATCTCCTCAAAACCCCACCAAATTAAAGTAACATCCCACAAAATCTCCACAAAATTCCAAAGAAGCTAAGAAAAATCCCTCACAATTCTTCAAGTCTCCTCAAAATCCCTCAAGATTGCAGAAAAAAATCCCACAAAATTCCCTAAATCTTCCAAAACCCTACCAAATTCCAGAAACATCCCACAAAATCCAGACAAAATTCCACAAAATTCCCAAAAAAATCCCACAAAATTGCTAGAAATCTCCTCAAAACCCCACCAAATTCCAGTAACATCCCACAAAATCTCCACAAAATTCCAAAGAAGCTAAGAAAAATCCCTCACAATTCTTCAAGTCTCCACAAAATCCCACAAAATTCAAGAAAAAATCCCAACAAAATTCCCCTAAAACTTCCCAAAACCCTTCCAAATTCCAGTAAAATCCACAAAATCCAGACAAAATTCCACAAAATTCAAAAAAAATCCCACAAAATTGAAAGAAATCTCCTCAAAACCCCACCAAATTCCAGTAACATCGCACAAAAATCTCCACAAAATTCCAAAGAAGCTAAGAAAAAATCCCACACAATTCTTCAAGTCTCCACAAAATCCCACAAAATTCAAGAAAATATCCCACCAAAATTCCAGTAACATCCCACAAAATCTCCACAAAATTCCAACGAAGCTAAGAAAAAATACCTCAAAATACTTCATGTTCTCCTCAAAATCCCTCAAAATTCCACAAAACTCTCATAAAAAATCCTCAATATCCTACAAAATTCAAGGAAAAATCCCACACAATTCCATAAATGTTTGATAACCCCACCAAATTCCAGAAGAAACTTTCGACCCAAATCGCCACATATTTCCACAAAAATCTAAGAAAAATCCCTCAATAATTCTTCAAGTCTCCACAAAATCCCACAAAATTCCACAAAAAAAATCCCACACAATTCATTAAATGTTCTGAAAACCCCACCAAAATTGCAAAAACATCCCATCCACCAAACTGCCGCAAAATTCCACAAAATCTCAGAAAAATCCCTCATCTATTTCTTCTCAGTATCCTCAAAATCCCTCAAGATTGCAGAAAAAAATTCCACAAAATTCCCTAAAACTTCCAAAAACCCTACCAAATTCCAGAAACATCCCACAAAATCCAGACAAAATTCCACAAAAATCCCAAAAAATCCCACAAAATTGCAGAAATCTCCTCAAAAACCCCACCAAAATTCCAGTAACATCCCACAAAATCTCCACAAAAAATTCCAAAAAAGCTAAGAAAAATCCCTCACAATTCTTCAAGTCTCCACAAAATCCCTCAAAATTCAAGAAAAATCCCACCAAATTGCAGAAACATCCCACCAAATCTACACAAATTTCCACAAAATCGAAGAAAAATCACTCATAATTCTTCAAGTCTCCACAACATCCCACAAAACTCCAGAAAAAATCTCCAACAAAATTGCAGGAAAGCTTCTCAAAACCCTACCAAATTCCAGTAACATCCCACAAAACCCCCACTAATTTCCACAAAATCTAAAAAAATACCACAAAATCCGTCATGTCTCCTCAAAATCCCCCAAAATTCCACAAAACTCTCATAAAAACTCCTCAATATCCTACAGAATTCAAGGAAAAATCCCACACAATTCCATAAATGTTTTGAAAACCCCACCAAATTCCAGAAACATCGCACCAAATCGCCACAAATTTCCACAAAATCTAAGAAAAGTCCCTCATAATTCTTCAAGTCTCCACAAAATCCCACAAAATTCCACAAAAAAATCCCACACAATTCATTAAATGTTCTGAAAACCACAGCAAATTGCAAAAACACCCCACCAAAAACTGCCGCAAAATTCCACAAAATTCTCAGAAAAATCCCTCCATAATTCTTCCAGTATCCTCAAAATCCCTCAAGGATTGCAGAAAAAAATTCCACAAAATTCCCTAAAACTTCCCAAAACTCTACCAAATTCCAGAAACATCCCACAAAATCCAGACAAAATTCCACAAAATTCCCAAATAATCCCACAAAATTGCAGAAAACTCCTGAAAACCCCACCAAAATTCCAGTAACATCCCACAAAATCTCCACAAAATTCCAAAGAAGCTAAGAAAAATCCCTCACAATTCTTCAAGTCTCCACAAAATCCCTCAAGATTGCAGAAAAAAATCCCACAAAAATTCCCTAAATCTTCCCAAAACCCTACCAAATTCCAGAAACATCCCACAAAATCCAGACAAAATTCCACAAAATTCCAAAAAAATCCCACAAAATTGCAGAAATTTCCTCAAAACCCCACCAAATTCCAGTAACATCCCACAAAATCTCCACAAAATTCCAAAGAAGCTAAGAAAAATCACTCATAATTCTTTAAGTCTCCTCAAAATCCCTCAAGATTGCAGAAAAAAATCCCACAAAATTCCCTAAATCTTCCCAAAACCCTACCAAATTCCAGAAACATCCCACAAAATCCAGACAAAATTCCACAAAATTCCCAAAAAATCCCACAAAATTGCAGAAATCTCCTCAAAACCCCACCAAATTCCAGTAACATCCCACAAAATCTCCACAAAATTCCAATGAAGCTAAGAAAAATCCCTCACAATTCTTCCAGTATCCTCAAAATCCCTCAAAATTCCACAAAACTCTCATAAAAAATCCTCAATATCCTACAAAATTCAAGGAAAAATCCCACACAATTCCATAAATGTTCTGAAAACCCCACCAAATTCCAGAAACTTCCGACCAAATCGCCACAAATTTCCACAAAATCTCAGAAAAATCACTCATAATTCTTCAAGTCTCCACAAAATCCCACAAAATTCCACAAAAAAATCCCACACAATTCATTAAATGTTCTGAAAACCCCACCAAAATTGCAAAAACATCCCCACCAAACTGCCGCAAAATTCCACAAAATCTCAGAAAA